>NC_090652.1:306154741-306454741 GCF_040937935.1 Hyperolius riggenbachi
ATAATATTTGCAGCCAACTGGCTTTTGGCTATTTAGTTACCCTTCAATTTCCTTACAGACTGAGAAACCTTCTATCTTTCAGTATCATGAATGCAATTACAGTCTTTAAAGCATTTTTTTTTAAAGTCTTTTAGCATTCCTCCATTACAGGGAGTGAGCGCACAAACAAAGGATCTCTTCAGTTCTGCCATTCAATATATATTTGCCACAGTGACACAATAGAGTTTTACAGCAAAACCTTTCAAAACATAATTTTATTGATGTTATGAATCACCGTGAACTGGAGTCAGACTTGGAAGCAGGAATGAAAGAAATGTTACAAGTTAGGAAACTTTTCTACAGGGCAAGAAGGGTGAAGTAATTTCTCGTAGTTTGAGTACGCAGTCTAGACGAGGTGTGAGGTGTTTAAGGGCAGTAAATGGGAAGATCAGTGTTTCACTGAGGCAGTGTTTACACTATAAAGGGGGGGGGGGGACTAAGGGGGTCCAATCCTGTAATGAAAGGTGAAGTAGCAAAGCCTCATGCTTTGCTTGCTTCCTGTGGTGGGACACTTCCTCCTCAATCTTCTCTTCATTGCAGCTGAGCACCTTACAGCTCCTGATGCCTGTCACACGGCATACAGACTGCCACGCCTTAGTGTAATGCCTGGGCACAAGATACTAGTAGATCTGTAGAAATCGAGAAGTCAGGGATTGCCAAAGGTCATACATGTATCAGAAACAGTGGTACCAGGAGTCAGACAAAATCAGAGTCGTTAACAGGCCGTGGCCAAAACCGAGTGTCAGTTGTCTGTAGTACAGGAAGGATGAGGCAGAAACAGAGCCGTAAACAGGCCGAGGTCAAAATTGAGTATCAGATGTCTGTAGTACAGGAAGGATGAGACTAATCAAAGTGAGGGGCACGCCGGGTCATACACAGGAAACAAAATCAGGAGAATATACAATATACAAGTCTGATCTAACTAGAGTACATATATATCGGCAGTGTCTGCATATATATATAGCTCTGAAAACTAGCTGAGGCACATTAGCAAGGCAAGGTCCAGTGCTCAGCGAACTGATAGCTATAACGAACAGCAAATAACTGAATGCCCTGAGCTTATATAGAAGGAATAGATCACAGACCAAGCCCCCAGGAAAATTGGACCAATCAACAACATCCTTGCAGCAAGTGTCAGCTGACCACAGGAATCAGTTGATGCACCTCAGACATGCCTCCTTAACCTATAAAGGCAGCTCTGAACTGCGCACGACCTCCTAGGGAGACTGCCAGAAACAACACGCTGACTCACATCTACAATGGAGCCGGGGATGCGTCTGAACAAAGAGGAAGAGGAAGCTTCTTGCAGCTGCTCAACTTTGTCAGAGCAGCCTCCAGAGTTAACACCAGATAAGTTTGTTACACTTAGCAAGTGGTTGTCTATGGCAACCCACCAGCTCAGGACTCTGAATACAAAACTGTTTTCCTTTCTAGGACCTTTAGACATTGCATCTAGTGGCTGGAATCTGCTATGCACCCCTGTGAGCATGTGAGCTCACTTCCTGGACTATGCTTCCTTGTCTGATGCTCGCTGCCTGAACATCAAGTTCCCAGGGTTCCTGTTTTCAGAGAGAGTTAAACCCTTATGAACTAATATCCTGGCTTTGATCCTTGGCAATACTTTGACTATCTGTTTGTTCTAAGTTCCTGTACCTCACCTAATTCGGAACTGAATTCCAGATAAAAAACTCCTGACTTATCCCTGACTACATCTACTGACTGTTGTACCCATATCTTACATCGGAACATCCAGTCGGACTCACCAGTCGCCTTCGAGAGCACCCATCTAGTCTCCAGGGCTGCGCCCATCTGGCCACACAGAGGATCCACGCTCCCAGGTACGGGACACAGAGACAGGAGCTACAAGGTGATAGATTGCGTGCCAAAGAGCTGCACTAAAGAGGGGTCAGGTGAACCTCTCCTGGTGCCAGAAGCAAGTAAAGTATGATGCCCTGCTGCTGCTTCTCCACCTAATTAGGAGGAGGGGGGCTGGCAGGCTACCAAAATTTTGAGGGTGGATGGTGGTGGGTGCAGTGCTTTGATATGCCTGGCAAGCAGATTTTTTTTTTTGGGGGGGGGGC
Organism: Hyperolius riggenbachi; assembly: GCF_040937935.1. NCBI lineage: Eukaryota > Metazoa > Chordata > Amphibia > Anura > Hyperoliidae > Hyperolius > Hyperolius riggenbachi. The sequence continues at coordinate 306,156,862 of NC_090652.1, forward strand.
AAAAAACAAATTATAGTTACGCCCCTGGTTGGGGATGAAGGTTCTGATTATGACAGCATCCTGTACCTGGTGCAACCTTATGGGGTGGAGTTTCTTTGTGGGCTGAAGAGAATTGTGAACACAGACATGTGCTGTTGGAGCTGGTGGCTTTTGTAAGATTATGGCATCTGCTGGTGGAATGTGTATAATTGGGTTAGGTCTTGTCACACAATTTTGGGAATTCCTGCATGCTAATTATTAGATCCTTCATATTAAAGAACTGCCTTTTGGGCAATTGCACAGTGGACAAAAGGTACCTGTAGCAACCCCTCTCAAGCATACTCTATTGCCTATTACTATGGTGAGGATGGCAGGGAGAAGATGCCACACTGTGAAATGTAGTGTTACCACCAATGGCAGTGGGACTAGCAAGGTGGAGACCAATGACAAATAGGACTACAGTGGTGGTTCAAATCCCGACTCAAGCCAGTGCGTAAAACAGTGAGGAGTCTTTGGGCAAAGCTCCCAAATGATCCTGTCACCTGTGGAGCATGATTTGAGTGTCTCCAGCCCTTAAGTACTTTGAGACCACCAACAGAAAAGCACTATATAAATGCTATTTGTCTTGTCTTACATATACATAGAAGCTTGGGGGATTCTGGGAAACATACCGTATATACAGTACTCGAGTGTAAAGTCTAGAAATCTAGGTCTGACTCACTATATAAAAGTATAGGGGTCAGCTTATTCACAAGCCACAAGCAACGCCGAGTAATGTAAGTAATGTGTGTAATATTAGTGACTCTCCCATTTGCAGAAATTTGCCCTGTGGTAAGTGACACTTTCTTGATAAAGGAAATGCAGAGAAAACACGGGTCTGAATGTCCTGGCCACAACAATTAACAAGGAAAGGGGCAGGGGGAAATACTGGGCTGCAGGAGGGGGAGTGAAGTAATTGCCGCACTTGGGGGCCTGGAGGTGTTATTAGCTGCACTTAGTGTTGGGCGAACAGTGTTCGCCACTGTTCGGGTTCTGCAGAACATCACCCTGTTCGGGTGATGTTCGAGTTCGGCCGAACACCTGATGGTGTTCGGCCAAACTGTTCGGCCATATGGCCGAACTAAGAGCGCATGGCCGAATGTTACCCGAACGTTCGGCTAGCGCTGTGATTGGCCGAACGGGTCAAGTGTAGTGTTGGGCGAACATCTAGATGTTCGGGTTCGGGCCGAACATGGCCGCGATATTCGGGTGTTCGAGCCGAACTCCGAACATAATGGAAGTCAATGGGGACCCGAACTTTCGTGCTTTGTAAAGCCTCCTTATATGCTACATACCCCAAATTTACAGGGTATGTGCACCTTGGGAGTGGGTACAAGAGGGAAAAAATTTAGCAAAAAGAGCTTATAGTTTTTGAGAAAATCGATTTTAAAGTTTTAAAGGGAAAACTGTCTTTTAAATGCGGGAAATGTCTGTTTTCTTTGCACAGGTAACATGCTTTTTGTCGGCATGCAGTCATAAATGTAATACATATAAGAGGTTCCAGGAAAAGGGACCGGTAACGCTAACCCAGCAGCAGCACACGTGATGGAACAGGAGGAGGGTGGCGCAGAAGGAGAAGGCCACGCTTTGAGACACAACAACCCAGGCCTTGCATGAGGACAAGAAGCGTGCGGATAGCAATTTGCATTTTGTCGCCATGCAGTCATAAATGTAATACAGATGAGAGGTTCAATAAACAGGGACCGGAAACGCTAACCCATCACAGATGTTCATTGTTCATGTTACTTGGTTGGGGTCCGGGAGTGTTGCGTAGTCGTTTCCAATCCAGGATTGATTCATTTTAATTTGAGTCAGACGCTCTGCATTTTCTGTAGAGAGGCGAATACGCCGCCGATCTGTGACGATGCCTCCGGCAGCACTGAAACAGCGTTCCGACATAACGCTGGCTGCCGGGCAAGCCAGCACCTCTATTGCGTACATTGCCAGTTTGTGCCAGGTGTCTAGCTTCGATACCCAATAGTTGAAGGGTGCAGATGGATTGTTCAACACAGCTATGTCATCTGACATGTAGTCCTTGACCATCTTCTCCAGGCGATCGGTGTTGGAGGTGGATCTGCATGCTTGCTGTTCTGTGTGATGCTGCATGGGTGTCAGAAAATTTTCCCACTCCAAGGACACTGCCGATACTATTCGCTTTTGGGCACTAGCTGCGGCTTGTGTTGTTTGCTGCCCTCCTGTTCGTCCTGGGTTTGCGGAAGTCAGTCTGTCGGCGTACAACTGGCTAGAGGAGGGGGAGGATGTCAATCTCCTCTCTAAAGTCTCCACAAGGGCCTGCTGGTATTCTTCCATTTTGACCTGTCTGGCTCTTTCTTCAAGCAGTTTTGGAACATTGTGTTTGTACCGTGGATCCAGAAGGGTATAAACCCAGTAAGTGGTGTTGTCCATAATGCGAACAATGCGTGGGTCGCGTTCAATGCAGTCCTAGGCCGAAGAGGTCATAGCCTAGGGTCACAAAAACCTGTTAATTTGGGCAATTTCAATGGTGGCGAGTCTGACGTACATAAATCGCAGCAATGGTCGTTAGCAACGTCTGAATCTCACGAAATATCTCATGCAGGTAGAAGACATATTGTTAGACTTGGGCTCCAAAGATGGGTTCCCTACATCTCTGCAAACCAGAGTTACAGGGCTCCAAATTTGGTAAAATCCCCCATAGGCTTTCATTGGGCCTCCTATTTACAGTTCCAAAATCTCACATCTTTTCAAAGGGCAATTGCTCAGCAGTGGCAAATTTTCTAGCATTGTAGGGACCCTTAGGGGGAACATGACTGGTGAGTTTCTGGCCCCTAGGCCGAAGAGGTCATAGCCTAGGGTCACAAAAACCTGTTTATTTGGGCTATTTCAATGGTAGTGATGGTGACGTACATAAATCTCAGCCATGGCCGTTAGCAATGTCTGAATCTCACGAAATGTCTCATGCAGGTAGAAAACATATTGTTAGACTTGGATTCCAAAGATGGGGTCCCTACATCTCTGCAAACCAGAGTTACAGGGGTCCAAAATTGGTAAAATCCCCCTTGGCTTTCATTGCCTCCCTATTTCACTTTCCAAAATCTCACATCTTTTCAAAGGGCAATGGCTCAGCAGTACCAAATTTTCTAGCATTGTAGGGACCCTTAGGGGGAACATGACTGGTGAGTTTTGGGCCCCTAGGCTGAATAGGTCATAGCCTAGGGTCACAAAAACCTGTTTATTTGGGCTATTTCAATGGTAGTGATGGTGACGTACATAAATCTCAGCCATGGCCGTTAGCAACGTCTGAATTTCACGAAATGTCTCATGCAGGTAGAAGACATATTGTTAGACTTGGATTCCAAAGATGGGGTCCCTACATCTCTGCAAACCAGAGTTACAGGGGTCCAAAATTGGTAAAATCCCCCATAGGCTTTCATTGCCTCCCTATTTCACTTTCCAAAATCTCACATCTTTTCAAAGGGCAATGGCTCAGCAGTACCAAATTTTCTAGCATTGTAGGGACCCTTAGGGGGAACATGACTGGTGAGTTTCGGGCCCCTAGGCCGAAGAGGTCATAGCCTAGGGTCACAAAAACCTGTTTATTTGGGCTATTTCAATGGTAGTGATGGTGACGTACATAAATCTCAGCCATGGCCGTTAGCAACGTCTGAAATTCACGAAATGTCTCATGCAGGTAGAAGACATATTGTTAGACTTGGTTTTCAAAGATGGGGTCTCTACATCTCTGCAAACCAGAGTTACAGGGCTCCAAAATTGGTAAAATCCCCCATAGGCTTTCATTGGGCCTACTATTTACTGTTCCAAAATCTCACACCATTTCAAAGGGCAATGGCTCAGCAGTGGCAAAACTCACCAGTCATGATCCCCCTAAGGGTCCCTACAATGCTAGAAAATTTGGTACTGCTGAGCCATTGCCCTTTGAAAAGATGTGAGATTTTGGAAAGTGAAATAGGGAGGCAATGAAAGCCTACGGGGGGTTTTACCAATTTTGGACCCCTGTAACTCTGGTTTGCAGAGATATAGGGACCCCATCTTTGGAATCCAAGTCTAACAATATGTCTTCTACCTGCATGAGACATTTCGTGAAATTCAGACGTTGCTAACGGCCATGGCTGAGATTTATGTACGTCACCATCACTACCATTGAAATAGCCCAAATAAACAGGTTTTTGTGACCCTAGGCTATGACCTCTTCGGCCTAGGGGCCCGTAACTCACCAGTCATGTTCCCCCTAAGAGTCCCTACAATGCTAGAAAATTTGCCACTGCTGAGCAATTGCCCTTTGAAAAGATGTGAGATTTTGGAACTGTAAATAGGAGGCCCAATGAAAGCCTATTGGGGATTTTACCAATTTTGGACCCCTGTAACTCTGGTTTGCAGAGATGTAGGGACCCCATCTTTGGAATCCAAGTCTAACAATATGTCTTCTACCTGCATGAGACATTTCGTGAGATTCAGACGTTGCTAACGGCCGTGGCTGAGATTTATGTACGTCACCATCACTACCATTGAAATAGCCCAAATAAACAGGTTTTTGTGACCCTAGGCTATGACCTCTTCGGCCTAGGGGCCCGAAACTCACCAGTCATGTTCCCCCTAAGGGTCCCTACAATGCTAGAAAATTTGCCACTGCTGAGCAATTGCCCTTTGAAAAGATGTGAGATTTTGGAAAGTGAAATAGGGAGGCAATGAAAGCCTATGGGGGATTTTACCAATTTTGGACCCCTGTAACTCTGGTTTGCAGAGATGTATGGAACCCCTTCTTTGGAATCCAAGTCTAACAATATGTCTTCTACCTGCATGAGACATTTTGTGAGATTCAGACGTTGCTAACGGCCATGGCTGAGATTTATGTACGTCACCATCACTACCATTGAAATAGCCCAAATAAACAGGTTTTTGTGACCCTAGGCTATGACCTCTTCGGCCTAGGGGCCCGAAACTCACCAGTCATGTCCCCCCTAAGGGTCCCTACAATGCTAGAAAATTTGCCACTGCAGAGTAATTGCCCTTTGAAAAGATGTGAGATTTTGGAACTGTAAATAGGTGGCCCAATGAAAGCCTATGGGGGATTTTACCAATTTTGGACCCCTGTAACTCTGGTTTGCAGAGATGTAGGGACCCCATCTTTGGAGCCCAAGTCTAACAATATGTCTTCTACCTGCATAAGACATTTCGTGAGATTCAGACGTTGCTAACGGCCATTGCTGCGATTTATGTACGTCAGACTCGCCACCATTGAAATTGCCCAAATAAACAGGTTTTTGTGACCCTAGGCTATGACCTCTTCGGCCTAGGACTGCATTGAACGCGACCCACGCATTGTGCGCATTCTGGACAACACCAATTACTGGGTTTATACCCTTCTGGATCCACGGTACAAACACAATGTTCCAAAACTGCTTGAAGAAAGAGCCAGACAGGTCAAAATGGAAGAATACCAGCAGGCCCTTGTGGAGACTTTAGAGAGGAGATTGACATCCTCCCCCTCCTCTAGCCAGTTGTACGCTGACAGACTGACTTCCGCAAACCCAGGACGACCAGGAGGGCAGCAAACAACACAAGCCGCAGCTAGTGCCCAAAAGCGAATAGGATCGGCAGTGTCCTTGGAGTGGGAAAATTTTCTGACACCCATGCAGCAGCACACAGAACAGCAAGCGTGCAGATCCACCTCCAACACCGATCGCCTGGAGAAGATGGTCAAGGACTACATGTCAGATGGCATAGCTGTGTTGAACAATCCATCTGCACCCTTCAACTATTGGGTATCGAAGCTAGACACCTGGCACAAACTGGCAATGTACGCAATAGAGGTGCTGGCTTGCCCGGCAGCCAGCGTTATGTCGGAACGCTGTTTCAGTGCTGCCGGAGGCATCATCACAGATCGGCGGCGTATCCACCTCTCCACAGAAAATGCAGAGCGTCTGACTCAAATTAAAATGAATCAATCCTGGATTGGAAACGACTACGCAACACTCCCGGACCCCAACCAAGTAACATGAGCAATGAACATCTGTGACGGGTTAGCGTTTCCGGTCCCTGTTTATTGAACCTCTCATCTGTATTACATTTATGACTGCATGGCGACAAAATGCAAATTGCTATCCGCACGCTTCTTGTCCTCATGCAAGGCCTGGGTTGTTGTGTCTCAAAGCGTGGCCTTCTCCTCCGGCGCCACCCTCCTCCTGTTCCATCACGTGTGCTGCTGCTGGGTTAGCGTTACCGGTCCCTTTTCCTGAAACCTCTTATATGTATTACATTTATGACTGCATGCCGACAAAAAGCATGTTACCTGTGCAAAGAAAACAGACATTTCCCGCATTTAAAAGACAGTTTTCCCTTTGAAACTTTAAAATCGATTTTCTCAAAAACTATAAGCTCTTTTTGCTAATTTTTTTCCCTCTTGTACCCACTCCCAAGGTGCACATACCCTGCAAATTTGGGGTATGTAGCATGTAAGGAAGCTTTACAAAGCACGAAAGTTCGGGTCCCCATTGACTTCCATTATGTTCGGAGTTCGGGTCGAACACCCGAACATCGCGTCGATGTTCGGCGAACGTTCGCGACCCCGAACATCTAGGTGTTCGCCCAACACTAACTGCACTTAAGGGGCAGGAGGGGATAATGATGACTGCAATACTTTATGCAGCACATTTATTAACCCCTCCGGGTTCCCCAGTGCAGCAATTAACTTTGCTTGGTAGACTTATACTTGAATCAATTAAAGATTTCAGCTTAAAGTGAACCTAAACTGAAAAAAAAAAGGCTTAAACTTATCTGGGGCTTTTACTAGCCCCCTGCAGCTGCTCTGTGACCACACCACCACTAAACGATCCTCTGGTTCCCCACAGCTCCTTAGTTTTGTTTTGATGCACGCCCTGGTCCACGTGTGTCCTGATCGCGCTTCCATGCAGGGAGCACTCTGCGCTTGGTCAGTATAAAAGAAAAATCTCTTGTGCATGCGCAGAACACTCCTGGCAATGGGAGCATGATCAAGGATGTGTGCAGCCATGGCTGTGCGTACGCAGTGGCCCTTCAACTCACCAGCCGGCTGGCCGGGAGAGGGTCGCTGTGGGGGACTGGAGGAATACTAAGTGACAGCACGGGCACATGGTGGCTGCAGGGGGCTAGTAGAAGCTAGTAGAAGCCCTAGGTAAGTCTTTTTTTTCTGTTTAGGATTCCTTCAAGAGGGTCAAATGTTGGAGTCGACTTATTTTCGAGAATACACGGTATACAAAAAAGGTAACATTTCCTTGTGAAATTTAACAAGAGAATCTCTTTATGGGTCTCCTTCAATTAAACATGAAGATACATCTTCACTGTGCAAAGTGCAAAAGCGATGAGCCTTTTCTAGATGTTCCCTTTGGCGATTGCTAGTTTGTAATTACCAGCCAAAGTTTTCTTTGCATAGTAAATCGAGTCAGGAGCTTCTCTATAATTCACGTTGTCCCTTTCAAAAAGAGGAGAATCAATTATTGATTTGTACGGAAGGAATCTTCTCCCGCCACCTTTATCTCTTTTTTTTTTCTACTAAGAAAGGCAAAAATGAGAGGAAGCTGAATTGCACACCCATAATTAATTTCAATTTACAAATTGGGAGGATTCTATGTGACATCACTCATGGATGTAAACAGGAAGTGGTACTGGGTTAAAAGTTCCAAAAGGAATCTTTTGCAAAAGATGTAAAGCTGACAATAAATTTAGTAGGCAGCTAAAATAAGTGTATAATGAGGAATTTGAAGAGGTATTAGCAGACCACGATTAGTAGGAACATTTAGAAAACACCAAAATTCCCTGCACCAAGATATGGAAAAAAAGGGGGAGAGAGAACTAGATTATCACCACCAGTCTATAACACAAGACCACACCATAATAGAAGCACCATATTGACAGCAATCATCACGAATTTTCCCTAGCCAATCAAAATCCGATCACTACTACTATGGTCACATAGGCACCTGTACATGCAGGCATATAGCTTAATGTACATATATGTAGATATATGCAACCAGTACCAGAGGAAAACATAAGTGTGGGGAGCATCTGTAAGATTAACATACAAGCCCAGATTTCAATTGTGGCTTGACACCCACCACACTTTTGATATCATGACCCAAGTAAAATGCACATATGCATGTCTAATTATGCATAGTTTTAAGGGCACCAACCTATTATAAGTTAGGCTAGGGTAGGCGCACTTCCCCCCCAGCAGGAAAAATTTGGCCCTGCAGCCAAATAAAGTTTTATTTGGCTGCTAAAGGGTTCATTTATTTACATAGTGTAGTGAAAGGGGGGCAAGGCTATAGTGCTCATAACATATTGGCATTCATGCTTTGGAACTCATTAGACTGTTTGTTTGATTAAAAAAAAACTTTTGACAGACATAATAATTTACAAAGACACATTTCAGTGCTCAGCTTCTGTTCTAATCAGAATTCACATGTTTCAGTAATTAAGGGGCTTCTTAGTTAACTGCAGTAATTATTGGATAACATTAAAGTTGGAGTTAAAAGGAAAAGAAAATAAGGCATGTTTTTTCTCGCTGAAAATTCTCCAGATCTTCCCACCCCCGGCCATCTCAGTTCTCCTCCTTTCAGAAATAAAAAGTTTCAATTAGAGCCTCCATCAGGCACCATTAAGAAGTCCTCCGCAGAGCGGATGTTGTGCAGATGATTTGTGTGATCTACTTTGATAGTTTCGGCGCAAAATTATCATTAGCTCCGTCCTTTTCATGAAGTCCGGGACGTTAACGTGATGAAATGGATGGAAATGAGCTTGGAGGGGTTTGCTCGATGTCTCCCGTCTTTGAATCCTCAGAACTAAATGATTTTCTTTGTTGGAAACTCGACTAATTGTTGTCTTCATATCTATCTGTGCCTCCAAAGAGAGATCCGAGCAACCCAATTCTTTCCAGCTCCAGAATTATCTTTATTCAGAAGATCTGCTTTACCATATAAATTCTACTCTTGGTCTCCTCTGTTCCTCTGCCAAATATCATTTGTGAGGCACATCAAAGACTTTTTCGATCCATGTTAAAGGAGAATGCCATTAGATTAAAAATGATCATAAAATATGCCGCTTGACAATCCTCCCTGGCTCAATTTTCATGAAACCACTGCCTCCCTCCTACACACCCATCTTCGTTCTGAGATAAGGAACATTTTTAAAGTGCCTGGAAATACCTTACTTTTTAGATACATAGCTCATGGTGAACAAAGTCATTTGGGTACCAGTGGGGGCATGGTAAAATGAGCACCACTAATTGTGGCTATCAGGGGTGCAGCTAAGGTTTTGGTGGCCCCAAACAGTCCATAACTTGAGGCCCCCATCCATGAAAGAAGCCACAGCGAAAAAATGGGTAGTCACACATCAAAACGGTGAAAAGTGGGCGTGGCCAAAAAGTGATGTGGGTGGGGCCAAAAACTAGCAGTTTCTAGGCTAAATTGCACCCAGGACGAGGGCGTAAAATGCACAGGTATAGGTGTCCACAGTATAGATTAGCCAGGTCTAGCTGCCCCCAGTATAGGTAGCCAGCTATTGGTCCCCCCCAGTATAGGTAGCCCATATAGTTGCCCCCAGTATAGGTTACATAGGTAGGTGCCTCCAGTATAGGTTAGATAGGTAGGTGCCTCCTATATAGGTAGCCAGCATAGTTGCCCCCAGTATAGGTTAGATAGGTAGGTTCCCTCAGTATAGGTTAGCTAGTATAGTTGCCCCCAGTATAGGTTAGATAGGTAGGTGCCCACAGTCTAGGTTTGATAGGTAGGTGCCACCAGTATAGGTTAGATAGGTAGATGCCCCCAGTATAGTTTAGATGGGTAAGGGCACACAGTGTAGGTTAGATAGGTAGGTACCCCTCAGTATAGGTTAGATAGGTAGATGCCCCCAGTATGGGTTAGATAGGTAGGTGTATCCAGCATAGGGCGGGGGGAGTGGGCAGAGCAAAGTTTCAACTCACCTTCTTCGATCCCCACACACAGCCTCTATCTTCTTCCTGTACACTTTAAGCTAAGTTCACGCAAGTGAAGAAGGTTACTTCCGAAGCTGGGTGTGGTCATAGCAGCAATGCCACGCCGCGCGCCGCCGCACAAGAGTAATTTGGGGATCCAGCAATCCTCAGATTCTAAATTACATCTTGAGGGGAAATAGCAGTTAAAGGAATACTATCGATACCCAAGTGTTCTAAAATGACAGTGTGCAAATAATGTTTAAGTAGCTGTGTAATCAGGTGAAAGCCACTGCACCAATGATTTAAGATGATGTGCCGGGATCTCCTCTGGAGTCACAAGTGTAGTATTAGATAAATCCAAATGATCCGCACCATCCAGATAAATTCTTTATTAATACTCAATTAAGCCCACAATGAGGGTTGTGGGCTGGTCATGATTTGAGAAAGGACCGAATATGGCCCGAAACGCCTGTGCGTCATCTTTATACATACCCACATGGATTTTATCATTTTAATTGAGTATTAATAAAGAATTTATCTGGATGGTGCGGATCATTTGGATTTATCTAAGTAGCTGTGTAAACATTTTCCTACTAGGATTTAGCTATATTGGGACAAATCAATTGCAGAAGGGGTGTCTGCTTCAATGCACAGCCAGAGTTACATATCAGACTACAGAAAGCAAATATCAAACATATCAAACTCTGAAAGCAAAAACAGTATGAAAAAGCTGTGACAATTAGTTACATTTCCTCTGCTCTCTTCAGTCACGACAGTCAGAAACACAGGACACAGGAGCTGCAGCTGTTGGGAGCTCTCTCTCTCCGTCACACACAGAGCTACACATAGAGTTAACTGATCAAGTGTGAGGGGAATTTCCCCTCTCCTCATGGCTCAGTCAGCCATCAGTTTTGGCGTCAGTAAAGTTTGAAAGTATTTTGATAACAGTAAACAATGAAGTTGCTACTAAAATGTATACACCAGTACTCAGCAGCAATTCCCAAACAATTCCTGTGTCAATTGAAAAAAATATGTGGATCGATAGTATTTCCTTTAACCTCGCTGGGGGTTTAGCAGCAGCAGGGAGAGACTGTGAATAGTAATTGGGCCCCCATCATGCTCTGGGCCCCCCTGCAATTGCAGGGGCTGTGCCTCTCTAGTTACGCTCCTGTGAACAGATCTTAGTGAATTACCGCATGTGTGGAAATCTTAAGGTGGCCACTAACGGTCCAATTTCTATCAAAAAATCATTAAAGCGATCACAAATTCTGATGGGATTGGTTGTAAATAATCTCCGTTGTTGGGCACAATCAATTACATACGAGTATAAAATCAGTCGTCCGATTGGATTTTCGTCGAACCAAAATTTGGATTTTCTTGTTGGTTGTAATAGATAGGAAGCAAAGATTGGTTCATTGATGATGTAGTAAACGATTTCACTTCCGATCACAATTTCTGTTCGCTCGAACAATTTTTCACTAGAAATTGGATTAGCGGCCACCTTTAGTGAATTTGGAAAAACGTCTAAAATACCGAGTACTGTATTTTACTGACCTAATATTTTTTTTTTACTGAACAGCCCTTAGTGAATTGAGGCCTTTGCTGGTAAAATACGCTCAGTGTTTGGTATTTAGCTGAAAGAACGGACAATGCATACAGAGTTCTATGTTGGGTGTATAACTAAACCGATTGCTTGTCTATACTGGTACATGCGGCTCGTACATCTAAATAGTGCTGATCTTTTAATGCCTGAACTATAACTCTGCTCAGTTAATTGATGAGGAAATGTTCAGTGAGAGGCCATTTGATTTTTACCATTGGAAAACAGACCTGCCGTAATGATCCATTGTTATTCATCGTCTACATTACATTAATTAGAGGCAGACTTTGGTAGCACAGTTAATGTTTTGTAATAAAAACTTAAAGGGAAGAAGATGCATTATCTGCGCAGCTCAATCCACTCAGTCGGGAAATTAATTAGAAAACATAAATATGTGCAGATGACACAGCTACAGACAGCGGCCTCTGCCTATGGCATCGATTAACGATAGCATCTGTGTCCGGCATTCCCGGCATGTAACCTCTCACCCCAAATAACGGGTCCGCTAATCCCAATTACTCTCATCATAGACATTAATAGACCTGAGATCATTAAGGTCACAAAGAACTAAGACTATCTGGATTCAGGTCACCACATTTTGGGCCCTATGCAATTACCAAACTCGCCAGCGATAAGTGCTGGTGAGTTCTTAAATTAGGCGTCAGTAAGGTCACCTAATGCAATTGCATTTAACACCCCCCGGGGTGGAAAAGAACTCGCTTGGGCGATATAATCGCCCAGTGAGTTCCTTGCCCCCTATGCTATTGCATTTTTCACCTACCGGGAAGCGATGCTTCCTGTAAGAAACTATACGCTGGTTGCTATTGGCAACAGCACCACACACCTTTTGCTCCGGCACCAGCAACTCATCAGAGCTGCAACTCACAGCGACAGCATACAGGAGATAGAGCAGATACAGCCTTCTTCACCTTACAAAGGGGTTTATTAAGCATCTTGTGTTACAGGTTGATTTCTTCACAGTATAAATAGTCTTTCCTATGTACATCACATATATTTACAGCATACAGACAGGAAGGTAGTATTCTAACTAGGAAGCGTAGAGAGAGACGGATAGCTGGAAAGTATAGTACCGTTTTCCCTCTGGTCTCCTTAATTTTTATGAACATCAAAGAGTTAAATTCTGACATCACCCGAGCCATACCCCTAAGCCTACCATTGGCTGGCATGAGCATATGACCCACCTCATCATTAATATCATTTCATATTCCATTGCCTTAAACCCTACATACAAGGAATGCAATGTTTTATAAACATTGGCTATGTTTACCATTCCCGTTGTCTAAGGTCTCACTGACCCATTATGTGGCCTTCTAGATCTACACATTCCTCGTAACTGGCTGTATGTGGCCTTACACAAGAAACATCTTCTTCTCCGAAAAACTCTGCTTAAAGAGAACCTGTATCTCAAGTCTTTTACTAGACTTCAGTACCTGAGGCTAGAATTTAAGTATACATAGTGATGCTCAAATACCCCTTTTTAAAATTCGAGTTTGGTCGAATTCGAATAGTAAATTATTCGAGGTCAGTCGAATATTCGAGTCGAATAATTTTTACTATTCGATTCGACCTCGGACTTCGAGCTCACTATTTGAGTCGGTATTCGAGCTAACTATTCGAGCTGACTATTCGAATTGGCCTTAAATAGCTTCCCAACACTTGTTTTGAGGGTTAATGATGCAAGAAACATATTTTTTTCCAAGTGACAACAGCAAGTGATTATGTGGGGATGTTCCTTTAAAAAAAAAAAAAGGTGAAAAGAGAAGTTGTGTCCAGAATTTTGTTCAGTACTGTATATACTTCTTCTTCTTCTTCTTCTTTATCTTCTATATCTTCTTCTTCTTCTTCTATATCTTCTTCTTCTTCTTCATCTTCTTCTTCTTCTTCTTCATCTTCTTCATCTTCATCTTCTTCATCTTCATCTTCTTCATCTTCTTCATCTTCATCTTCTTCATCTTCTTCTTCATCTTCTTCATCTTCTTCATCTTCATCTTCTTCATCTTCTTCTTCATCTTCTTCATCTTCATCTTCTTCATCTTCTTCTTCTTCTTCTTCTTCATCTTCTTCTTCATCTTCTTCATCTTCTTCTTCATCTTCTTCATCTTCATCTTCTTCATCTTCTTCTTCATCTTCTTCATCTTCTTCATCTTCATCTTCTTCATCTTCTTCTTCATCTTCTTCATCTTCATCTTCTTCATCTTCTTCTTCTTCTTCTTCTTCTTCATCTTCATCTTCTTCTTCATCTTCTTCATCTTCTTCTTCATCTTCTTCATCTTCATCTTCTTCATCTTCTTCATCTTCATCTTCTTCATCTTCTTCTTCATCTTCTTCATCTTCTTCATATTCATCTTCTTCATCTTCTTCTTCATCTTCTTCATCTTCATCTTCTTCATCTTCTTCTTCTTCTTCTTCTTCTTCTTCTTCTTCTTCTTCATCTTCTTCTTCATCTTCTTCATCTTCTTCTTCATCTTCTTCATCTTCATCTTCTTCATCTTCATCTTCATCTTCATCTTCTTCATCTTCTTCTTCATCTTCTTCTTCTTCTTCTTCTTCTTCTTCTTCTTCTTCATCTTCTTCTTCATCTTCTTCATCTTCTTCTTCATCTTCTTCATCTTCATCTTCATCTTCTTCATCTTCTTCTTCATCTTCTTCATCTTCTTCATCTTCATCTTCTTCATCTTCTTCTTCATCTTCTTCATCTTCATCTTCTTCATCTTCTTCTTCTTCTTCTTCTTCTTCTTCTTCTTCTTCTTCTTCATCTTCTTCTTCATCTTCTTCATCTTCTTCTTCATCTTCTTCTTCATCTTCTTCATCTTCTTCTTCATCTTCTTCATCTTCTTCTTCATCTTCTTCTTCATCTTCTTCATCTTCTTCTTCATCTTCTTCATCTTCTTCTTCATCTTCTTCATCTTCTTCTTCTTCTTCATCTTCTTCTATATCGTCTTCGTCACTTATTTCTCTTTTCATTTTTTTTTTTTTAAAGAAATGCAGCTATTTTTGAGCGTAACAACAAATAGCTGGTGGCGCACGCATGTTGGAAGCGCCATTGTATGTGCTCCCTGGCAGTGGAAACACACAGACAGCAGGAGGTAAATTTAGCAGCAGGAGGAGGAGGATGAGTGTGTGGCAGCATGCAGTCAATGAGGCAGGCAGCGTGACATAATAGCCCTGGTACCTAGCGGTGATACCATGGCTGTAAATAAACACAACAGGAGGTCCCAGACAGCGGTCGTGCAGCCCACATTGTGTCCAATACACAACTGGGACAACACAGTTTTCAGCCCGGGCACCTCAGAAAAATTAAACCTTTTTTTGTAATGGTTTTGTAGTTTTGGTTTTACAACCAATTACACAGATATATAGCTATTTTTTGACGTAATAGCTGGTGGCAGAGTGGCAGCAGAAGGTAAATCTGTGTACCCTGGCGGTGGGAAACACAGACAGACAGCAGCAGCAGCAGGAGGAGGAATGGAGGAGAGTAATTATGTGAGCAGCTATTGTTTGACGTAATAGCTGGTGGCAGTGTGGCAGCAGAAGGTAATTCTGTGTACCCTGGCAGTGGGAAACACAGACAGACAGCAGCAGCAGGAGGAATGGAGGAGTAGTGTGAGTGTGGCAGCAGGTAGGCAGCGTGACATAATAGCCCTGGTACCTAGCGGTGATACCAGGGCCGTAAATAAACACAACAGGAGGTCCCAGACAGCGGTCGTGCAGCCCACATTGTGTCCAATACACAACTGGGACAACACAGTTTTCAACCCGGGCACCTCAGAAAAATTAAACCTTTTTTTTTTTTTAATGGTTTTTTGGTTTTTGGTTTTACAACCAATTTAGCTATTTTTGGACGTAATAGCTGGTGGCAGAGTGGCAGCAGAAGAAGGTAATTTTGTGTACCCTGGCAGTGGGAAACACAGACAGACAGCAGCAGCAGGAGGAGGAATGGAGGAGTAGGCGAGCAGCTATTGTTTGACGTAATAGCTGGTGGCAGAGTGGCAGCAGAAGGTAAATCATCTGTGTACCCTGGCAGTGGGAAACACAGACAGACAGCAGCAGCAGCAGCAGGAGGAGGTATGGAGGAGCAGTGTGAGTGTGGCAGCAGGTAGGCAGCGTGACATAATAGCCCTGGTACCTAGCGGTGATACCAGGGCCGTAAATAAACACAACAGGAGGTCCCAGACAGCGGTCGTGCAGCCCACATTGTGTCCAATACACAACTGGAACAACACAGTTTTCAACCCGGGCACCTCAGAAAAATTAAACCTTTTTTTTTTTTAATGGTTTGTTTGGTTTCGGTTTTGCAACCAATATAGCTATTGTTTGACGTAATAGCTGGTGGCAGAGTGGCAGCAGAAGAAGGTCATTCTGTGTACCCTGGCAGTGGGAAACACAGACAGACAGCAGAAGGGCAGTACACAGCAGCCCACTGTAGGTGTAAAATGTGTGGCTGCAGGCGACGTAATAGTCAAAGTGAACCAGGCTGGCTTAGTGAGCAGGAGCCAGGAGGTGGTAAAGGGTGGTAAGGCACATTAACGATGGTTCCGGCAGCCAGTTCATGTCCCCCTCTCGCCGACAACAGGGGCCAGGAACTCGCCTTCCACCCACGCCTGGTTCATCTTGAGAAACGTCAGTCTGTCCACAGACTTGTGAGACAGACGTGAGCGTTTCTCGGTGACCACGCCACCAGCTGCACTGAAGCAGCGCTCGGACAGCACGCTGGAAGGGGGGCAGGACAGCACTTCCAGGGCGTACTGCGCTAGCTCGCTCCAGATCTCCATGCGCTTGACCCAATACTCCATGGGATCAACAGGGGCATCGCTGTCAAGCCCGCTGTACGACCCCATGTAGTCAGCCACCATGCGGGTCAGGCGCTGGCTGTGACCGGAGGAGGATGCTGCTGCATGCATCTCCTCTCTAGTCACTGCTGCCGGAGCCTCTACAGTCCTGTAGAGCTCGTGGCTGAGAGACAGCAGGTCTGTGGGGCGCTTGCTGCTGCTGGATGCAGGCACCTGCTGCTGCCTCTGTGCTGGCTGCTGGACAGTGGGGGTGGAAGGCTGGGGGAAGGCTTCCTCCAAGCGCTCAACAAGGGCCTGCTGCAAGCTCCTTATTTGTTGCGCTGGGTCTCCTCCTGCAGGCGGCAGGAACTGGCTCAACTTCCCCTTGAGGCGTGGGTCCAACATCATGCTGATCCAGATGTCCTCCCTCTGCTTCATCTGGATCACCCTGGGGTCCCTGCGCAGGCACGCCAGCATGTGCGCTGCCATTGGGAAGAGGCGGGCCACGTCTGCTGGCACATCGACGTCAGTGCTGTCCTCATCCTCCTCCTCTGCCGCCTCATCCTCTCTCCACCCCCGCACCAACTCAGCTGCGCTGTGCTGATCCCCCTCATCAGCAGCCAGGTCAGGGACCTCCACCAAGTCCTCCTCCTCCTCCCCCTCAGAGGTGGACTGCGCAGCTGGTTGCCGCTCCTGCTGGTCCAAGGCTGCCGCTCCCTGTTCCAGCAAACCATCGAGGGCCCTGTTCAGCAGAGAAACCAGGGGCACCCACTCGCAGACCATAGCATGGTCCCTGCTCACCATGTTTGTGGCCTGCAGGAAGGGAGCCAGCACAAAGCACACCTGCTGCATGTGCCTCCAGTCATCATCGGGGACGATGGACGGGATGTTGCTGGTCTTGTCCCTTCTCCGAGCTGCGGAAACAGTGGCCAGGGCAAGGTACTGGTTGACAGCGTGCCTCTGTTCAACCATACGCTCCAACATCGCCAGGGTGGAGTTCCAGCGAGTCGGAACGTCAATGATCAGCCGATGGCGTGGCAGATCCAGCTCCTTTTGCACGTCTTCCAGGCTCGCACAGGCTGCAGCCGAGCGCCGGAAGTGACGCACAACATTCCTTGCCGTTTCCAGCAGTTCGCCCATCCCCTGGTAGGTGCGCAGGAACTTCTGCACCACCAGGTTCAGCACGTGGGCAAGACAGGGGATGTGGGTCAGGTTTCCCCTGTCTATGGCAGCAACCAGATTGGCCCCATTGTCGGACACCACCTCTCCGACTCTGAGGCCTCTGGGGGTCAGCCAAATCCTCTCCTGCTCCTGGAGTTTGGCCAACACGTGGGCTGCCGTCAGCTTGGTCTTGCCAAGGCTGACCAAGTGCAGCAGCGCTTGGCAGTGGCGGGCCTTCACGCTGCTGCTGAGGCGGGGGGTTTGGCCAGGTGTGGCGGAGGATGGCAGAGGATCGGAGGAACCCGCTGCAGTTCCCCTGACCCTGCGGGGTGGCACCACCCACTGTGTTGCTGCTGCTGCTGCTGCTGTGCCCGCTGCTGCTCTCCCATCCTCACCCCCTTCCACCAAGCTGACCCAGTGGACAGTGAAGGACAGGTAGCGGCCTGTCCCGAAGCGGCTGCTCCAGGAGTCCATGGTGACGTGGACCCTTTCACCAACCGCGTGCTCCAGCCCTCGCTCCACATTGGCCATCACAAAGCGGTGCAGTGCTGGAATGGCCTTGCGGGAGAAAAAGTGTCTGCTGGGGAGCTGCCAGTCTGGGGCTGCACAAGCAAGCAGCGCCCGCATGTCGCTCCCCTCCTGCACGAGCGTGTACGGCAGGAGTTGGGAGCACATGGCCCGTGCCAGCAAGCCGTTCAGCTGCCGCACGCGACGGCTGCTGGGAGGCAGAGCCCTAACCACCCCCTGGAAGGACTCGCTCAAAAGGCTCTGGCGTGGCCTTTTGCTGACACGGGAATCACCAGACACAGCGGAGGAGGCCACTGAGGACTGGCTGCCAGAACAGGCCTCAGTGTCGGCGGCAGGAGTTGCAGAGGGGGGAGGAGCAGTGCGTTTCCGCACTCCTGCTGGTGCTGCTGGAGGAGTAGGAGGGCGGGTGGCTGCTGTTGCTGCTGCTGAAGGCTGTGCAGTGATGGGTGTGGTGCCACTGCCAGCACCAGATGCCTTCAGCCTCTGGAACTCCTCATGCTGGTGGAAATGTTTAGCCGCAAGGTGGTTGATCAGCGAGCTGGTGCTGAACTTTAAGGGGTCTGCACCTCTGCTCAACTTCCGCTGACAGTGGTTGCAAGTGGCGTACTTGCTGTACACAGTGGGCATGGTGAAAAAGCGCCAGATTGGTGACAGAAACATCCCCCTACGGCATGGAAGCGCTGCTGCCTGTCTCCCTGTGGTGGTTGGGGGGGGGGCTTGGGTGCGGCTGGTGGTGGTACTGGCTGATGCTGCTGCTGCTGCTGCTGAGCCTGAGACACCAGCAGGCTGTGGGTCGCTGCCAATGCTTGCAATGATGCGCCTCCTTGCAAGGCCCACAAGCGCATCCTCCTCCTCCTCCGAGCTGCTGAGGACGACATCCCCTGGAGGTGGTGGCACCCAGTCTCTGTCTGTCACCGGGTCATCAACATCATCCTCCCCCTCCTCAAACATGTCCTGCTGGGATGATGACCCCCCAAACTCCTCTCCTGATGCATGGATGGGCTGCTTGACTGTCGCCACAGTCTTGCTGTCCAATCCCTCATCCCCCAAAGTGCCCATCAGCATCTCCTCCTCAAAATCGCCAACAACAGCAGACAATTGACTCATCATGCCTGGGGTCAAAAGAGTGCTGAATGAGAGGTCGGCGACTGACGGTGAACTGGCCTCCTCCCCAGACCCTGCTGGGCGGCTGCTGCGAACAGGGGTGGTGGTGGTGGTGGTGGTGAGGGTGGAGGCCTCGGATGCAGAGCTGATGGCGGGCTGCTCATCCTCCGTCATGAGTTGCACCACAGTGTCTGCATCCTTTTCCTCAATGGGACGTTTCCGACCCGGCTGGAGGAAAATCGGAGCAGGTGCTACACGCTGCTGCTGCTGTGTCTCTGCAGCGTGAGTTGCAGATGCTCCTGCTGGGCGGCGCCCAAGGCGTCCACGGCCAGTGGCTATGGGAGGAATGTTAGCCACTGACGCTGCTGCTGCTGCTGCGGAACTGTGCATGGTGGCGCGCCCGCGGCCGCGGCTTGCCACAATGCTGCTCCCTCTCCTCCTGATTCCCTTGCTGCCCTTCCCCTTGCCCAAACCGCGCTGGCTGCCACTTCCAGACATCTTAAATGTTTTGGGCGTATAGACAAAAGTTTTGTAAAAGGGCGGGTGAAAAGTGGGGTACTTTAATGGAGTGGGTTGGTTGGTGAGGTGACTGAGTGAGTGTCCCCTAGTACAGTAAGTAAGTAGTAACAGTCAGGAAGTACAACTAGCAGTTACAATAATCAGTAGTAATCACAAGTAAATTTAGTGTGTGTACACTCAGACAGTGAGTGACCGCACGCAGGAGCTAGTAGCCTATGAACACAGTGACTGAGTGTCCTAGACTCCTAGTACAGTAAGAGTAAGTAGTAACAGTAAGTAGAACTAACTAATTACAATAATCAATCAGCGATCAGAAGGAAATGGAGTGTGGGTGGTGTGTGTACACTCAGACAGTGAGTGACCGCACGCAGGAGCTAGTAGCCTATGAACACAGTGACTGAGTGTCCTAGACTCCTAGTACAGTAAGAGTAAGTAGTAACAGTAAGTAGAACTAACTAATTACAATAATCAATCAGCGATCAGAAGGAAATGGAGTGTGGGTGGTGTGTGTACACTCAGACAGTGAGTGACCGCACGCAGGAGCTAGTAGCCTATGAACACAGTGACTGAGTGTCCTAGACTCCTAGTACAGTAAGAGTAAGTAGTAACAGTAAGTAGAACTAACTAATTACAATAATCAATCAGCGATCAGAAGGAAATGGAGTGTGGGTGGTGTGTGTACACTCAGACAGTGAGTGACCGCACGCAGGAGCTAGTAGCCTATGAACACAGTGACTGAGTGTCCTAGACTCCTAGTACAGTAAGAGTAAGTAGTAACAGTAAGTAGAACTAACTAATTACAATAATCAATCAGCGATCAGAAGGAAATGGAGTGTGGGTGGTGTGTGTACACTCAGACAGTGAGTGACCGCACGCAGGAGCTAGTAGCCTATGAACACAGTGACTGAGTGTCCTAGACTCCTAGTACAGTAAGAGTAAGTAGTAACAGTAAGTAGAACTAACTAATTACAATAATCAATCAGCGATCAGAAGGAAATGGAGTGTGGGTGGTGTGTGTACACTCAGACAGTGAGTGACCGCACGCAGGAGCTAGTAGCCTATGAACACAGTGACTGAGTGTCCTAGACTCCTAGTACAGTAAGAGTAAGTAGTAACAGTAAGTAGAACTAACTAATTACAATAATCAATCAGCGATCAGAAGGAAATGGAGTGTGGGTGGTGTGTGTACACTCAGACAGTGAGTGACCGCACGCAGGAGCTAGTAGCCTATGAACACAGTGACTGAGTGTCCTAGACTCCTAGTACAGTAAGAGTAAGTAGTAACAGTAAGTACAACTAACTAATTACAATAATCATTCAGCGATCAGAAGGAAATGGAGTGTGGGTGGTGTGTGTACACTCAGACAGTGAGTGACCGCACGCAGGAGCTAGTAGCCTATGAACACAGTGACTGAGTGTCCTAGACTCCTAGTACAGTAAGAGTAAGTAGTAACAGTAAGTAGAACTAACTAATTACAATAATCAATCAGCGATCAGAAGGAAATGGAGTGTGGGTGGTGTGTGTACACTCAGACAGTGAGTGACCGCACGCAGGAGCTAGTAGCCTATGAACACAGTGACTGAGTGTCCTAGACTCCTAGTACAGTAAGAGTAAGTAGTAACAGTAAGTACAACTAACTAATTACAATAATCAATCAGCGATCAGAAGGAAATGGAGTGTGGGTGGTGTGTGTACACTCAGACAGTGAGTGACCGCACGCAGGAGCTAGTAGCCTATGAACACAGTGACTGAGTGTCCTAGACTCCTAGTACAGTAAGAGTAAGTAGTAACAGTAAGTAGAACTAACTAATTACAATAATCAATCAGCGATCAGAAGGAAATGGAGTGTGGGTGGTGTGTGTACACTCAGACAGTGAGTGACCGCACGCAGGAGCTAGTAGCCTATGAACACAGTGACTGAGTGTCCTAGACTCCTAGTACAGTAAGAGTAAGTAGTAACAGTAAGTAGAACTAACTAATTACAATAATCAATCAGCGATCAGAAGGAAATGGAGTGTGGGTGGTGTGTGTACACTCAGACAGTGAGTGACCGCACGCAGGAGCTAGTAGCCTATGAACACAGTGACTGTCTGACTGAGTGTCCTAGACTCCTAGTACAGTAAGAGTAAGTAGTAACAGTAAGTACAACTAACTAACAATAATCTATCAGTAATCAGAAGGAAATAGAGTGTGTGTACACACAGACAGTGAGTGAGTGCACACACGCAGGAGCTAGCTAGTAGCCTATAAACAGTGACAGTCAGTGAGTGTCCTACTCCTAGTACAGTATAACTACAATACTATTAGTAAAGGACAGCAGAAATACTGGTATAGATGAGAGAAATAAACAGAGGACAGCTGCCCACAGAGGCAAGGCCCCCCTGAGGCCTAAACCTGTAAGCTTGCAGCAGCTGCCTGTCTCTAATGTAACACACAAGCTACTAACTAAAATACAATGTCTATCTAACTAACAACAATATAGGTGTATATGGCAGGTGTAGGTGAGCAAAAACGCTAGGTAAATGATCACAATAGAGCACTTGCTAAGCCAAAGCACAAAGGAGCAACTCTCTCTCTGTACAAGTCTCAGGCAAGCATGGAGAAACGTAACATGGCGGCCGCTATTTATAGGGTAGGGGCTGGCCAGGGTCCCCCTCTGTGATTGGCTGCCGTCAGAGGGCCTGGGAGCCCTCTGATTGGCTCTAAGGACATCAATCTGGGCTATGACGCTATTCGAGCTCGGTACCGAGCTCGAATAGCGCCGAGTTGCTCGAATAGCTCGAATAGTGAATGGGCTATTCGAGTGTACTCGGATAGCCCATTCGAATAGCTCCAGCTATTCGGAGCTCGAATACCGAGCTCGAATAGCTGAAAAAGAGCTCGAATATTCGAGCTACTCGAATATTCGAGCTCTGCTGAGCACCACTGAGTATACATACATTCTAACACTTCCCACCAAAGATAGGTGTAAACTTTTCACCGAAAAGACCTATCGCCGGTGTCGGGAAGCTGTTTTTTGCATCTGGGATCCTCCTTCACTAAGGACACCCCAGATGTCAGGGATTTAAATAGGTAAAGGAGTCAGTTTTGACTCCTTACCTATTTAAAATGTAACAAAAAAACATACCTCCATCGTTCCCCTCTCGCCGCATGTCCCACGCCGCTCCTCCGCTCATTCTTCCTCCATCTCTGTTTATTCTCAGAGCCAGCAAAGCATCTTTGAGTCTCCTGCTGGGGCTCCCCATTCGTCCACTAGGTGGCCCAATGAGAATCATCCTGATTCTCATTGGTCCAATTAGAATCAGGATGATTCGTGGACGAATGGGGAGCCCCGGCGGAAGACTCAAAGATGCTTTGCCGGCTCCGAGAATAGAGATGGAGGAAGAATGAGCGGAGGAGGGCGTGGGTCATGCGGCGAGATGGGAACGATGGAGGTATGTTTTTTTCTGAAGGTCCTAGCGGGTCCCGCGGTAGGGACGAGCGGCAAGAGGCGACGGGCAAGAGCAAAGTTTGGCTCTTGCGACGATGCGCGCATTTCTCGGGGGAGTGAGGCTGCAGTGCTGTGGTGCTGAAGGTTCAACATCGCTGGGCACACAGGAGCATCGCTCAGCGAATACCTAGTATTCGCCTGAGTTATGCTCCTTTACGCAAGGACATCGCTCAGGTGAAACTGGCTATTGAATTTGCCGGTAAATCCTGACCGATGTGAGGAGATAAGAAGATCGCATGTTTTAAGCTTCTTATTTCCTCAAATTGCATATGGCCCTTTATTCTCATATTTTTTTATTAGGATAACCACTTTTTTTTTAACACCATGGCCCATATGCAATTCTTTTTTTCTCCTGAGTTTTCTCCCAGGTGATATTTTCATAACTTGTCATGAAATGCCCTTTAAGCCACCAGCAAGCACGAAAATACTCAAAATAAATTTGATAGAACTTTTTCACCAACTTTTGGATATTTTTTCAATTGTAAAATGCTGAAAAGTTAGTTTAAAGAGAAGATGAAAATTATCTCCTATGACATAACTCAGGTGAAAAATGTAATTGCATATGGGCCCATGGGAGATGGAATATTTTCACAACTTGTAAATCAGCAAGCAAACAAATACTCAAAATAATTTTGACAGTATTTTTTTGCATACTTTTTGGTATTTTTTTTGCATTGCAAAGTGCTAAAATTAAATTTTAAATTGAAGATGTAAAATTATCTCCCAGGAGAAAAAGTCAATTGCATATGGCCCCATGTCCCATATGCAACTGACATTTTCTCCAACATTTTCTCATAGGAGATATTTTTTCTTCTTCAATTTAAAATCATTTTCAGCACTTGGATATTGAAAAAGTACCAAAAAGTAGGTGAAAAAGTACTATCAAAATTATTTTGGGTATTTTCTTATTTGGCGATGGTTTAACCTCCTTAGCGGTATGCCTGACACTGTGTCGGGCATACCACCGGCTGTCCCCGGGAGTCCCCCAGTATAATTGTAAGCGATCGCATACCTGTAATATCTTCAGCTAGCACTAGGGTAGCTAGTAGTGGTGGCCGGCAACCCCTGATTACTTCTGATCCCCCCGATCGCCGCTAAATACAATACCCCCCTTGGATCCAGCGAACGCACAGCCTCCCTGCACATCTCCGGTCCTCTCTATGGGGAGGATCGGGTCTGCGCATGACGTCATGTTCAATCCTCCCCATAGAGAAGTGCGGAGCTGTCCAGGGAGGCTGCACCAATCGCTGGATCCAGGCTGGGTAATGTATTTATCGGCGATCGGGGGATCAGAAGTAATCATGGGGATGCCGGCCACCACTACTAGCTAGCCTAGTGCTAGCTGAAGATATTACAGGTATGCGATTGCTTTCAATTATACTGGGGGACTCTCGGCTGCAAACCCCCCGGCGTGCGTAATGCCCAGGAGGTTGAAAGGCATTTTATTTTAAGTTGTGAGAATATCACCTAGGAGAGAACGGGTGAAAAAGTGAATTGCATATGGCCCCATATTTGTAAACGGACGGTCATATTTCTGGAGTCCCATCACAAGTCCCTCTGGCATGAAGCCATTAAGGCAAACATCACTGAAAGCGCAAGCAAGCCACCTTATGTTCCACCTTCTGCCTCCTCCTCTCCGTGGTTCTCACTCCTAGTTGTCCTCCACTCCGCCTTCCAGCATACCTGCTTCAGGTTCATCGGCACATACTCAAAGGTTCATCCCAGAAATGTTGGAGAGGAAAACAAATATTGCCGCCAAGTAACCATCTTGCCCAACGTCTGACTGCCGGATTGTCAGAACTGCTAGCCTGCCACCTTTTACCATACCAGCTGGTTGAAACAGAGGGCTTTTAGGAAATTTGTCGGCTGCAGTAAAAGGTACTGGGAAGGGAATCGTTTTCAGACATGGGAATCCCGGAGCTGTACCAGCATAAGCTAGGGCAGGTCAACCAACCTGTAGCTCCTTCCATTTAGTTGTGGATTTCTAGGTTGTTATTGTAGTTGTTATTTCTCTCCAGGAAAGGGTAGTTGTAAATATCCCGCAAACTCGTGGACATACAGTGTTTTACACCTCAATACTACTGTTCTCTTAAGCCACCTGTGGAGCTTGTTATTTTGTACATGTGGACACTTATAGTGATTTTCAGTAACTGTCCAGCTAGCTGTGTGATTCTTTCTAGACTTGTAGCAGTAAACAAGACAAATCAGTCATGGCAATGACCAGTTTAACCAGGAAATGGCTAATAGTAATGGGGAGAAGGGGGAGTATTAGGAATCATGAAGAAGATAACTTTCGTGAGGAGATTACAATTAGATATTAGGTTTTAAAAATAAAGGGGAAGTTAGGGATAGGCATCAGAAAGAAGTCATTAGTGAAGGGATAATGTATCGTGGTGGTGGTGGGTTAAGTGTTAAGAAGGGGGGGTGGGGGGGGGCATTACAGGGGAGCAAACGTCAAGAGAAAGAAAGAAAAATAGTGTTGTATGGCAGAGATCTCCTCCACCTAGCCAAATCCCAACTCAGGACAGGAACCAAAACAGCGATTTCAAAGGTATCTCAGCAAGATTCCGTAACAGGAGACTCTATTATCAGATTCCATTAGCAGCCCTATGCACAATGAACACCTTTCAAGCCCTTATTGCTGCCCATTTGTGATCATCTATCAGGATTTAATTCCTTCAGCTAGAGGAATCTGCAGCAGTAAAATAAACGCCTTAGTGTTTTATTAAACATGATTGTCCAGGTCATCCGACGAGTTCTCCTGCTTAACCTCTGACCAAGGTAGCTCCAACTCGGAAAGTCATAATAAATGGCACAGACACAAGGCAATCCATGTTCATTTCATGTATTTATTGGCTGTAAAGTAATTCCATTGGAATGGTTCAGGGTTGGATCCCGGGAGCCGACACACACGTCACGGGTTCATTGTCTTCTCTAATATCCAGTTGCCCATAGTGATAAATTAATTTATGGCAAAATCCAATATATGTCCAGGGGCCAAGGATAATCTCAATATTTGCTCATAACTTTAGAGGAGGATTTTATTTTTTCATTTTTTTATAAGGCATGAGCAAATTGGTTTGTCTCATCTAGGATTTGCGGCGATTGAATAGGCGCTGGCGGTGAGCACCAGTCAAACCTTTGGAAGGGCTTAATGCAGAATTACAGTTAATATGTTTCCTCTGCTGCCATAGATTTGTCACATTAGGATAATTACTAGGAAAAGATTGTGATTGGTTTAATTCCAAGTTGGAAAATAAGCTTCTCAATGATTGTCTCTACTTTCGAGGGGATTTGTGAATGTGTATTGGCATAAGAACTAATAAAGCGGATTCTGTGTAATTTTTCATCACTATGACTTCTCATTTTTAAGGTTAAAAAAGGGTGTGAAATGGTTAATATGATTTACTTTCACTATCTCCTGGGGCCTTATTAAGAGAATGTGCCACTGTCCAACATCCTGGCGTATAGCACACTGAAATAAGTTCAGCAATGCGACTGTGTGCCCAGTGAGTATATACTGAGGACTCGTCATTTGAGTACTGGGCGATGCTGTTAAAAAATCAGTAATACAGTAGAATCTCGTTATAGTAAACTATGATATAGTAAAACAGTAGTGAGAAAAAAAGCACCATTTGTGTGCCTGAGTGTGGAACTCCGTAGCTGTTTTTTTTTTCCGCTGTTCAGTGCATACTGCTGGAGCCTAGAAACAGTTAAATGTATGTTACTTAGAGGGTTGAGGGGGGGGGGGGGGGAAGTGATATCAGCATGGGGGGGAGCTGTGCCTTCCCTGACAGCAGTGTAGCACCACCACTGGGGAGGGTTCTTGTTATGCATAAATAGGATAAATAGGGGTGAGTTTTTGTTAGGCATAGATAGGGGAGGGATCTTGTTGGGCATAGATGGGGAGGTTCTTGTTAGGCATGGATAGGGGAGGGTTCTTGTTAGGCATAGATAGGGGAGGGTTCTTGTTAGGCATGGATAGGGGAGGATTCTTGTTAGGCATAAAAAGGGTAGGGTTCTCTTAGGCATAGGTATATGAGGGTTCTCGTTAGACCTAGACAGGGGAGGGCTCTTGTTAGGCATGGATAGGGGAGGGTTCTTATTGAGTATAGATAGGGTAGGGTTCTTTTTGGGCAAAGATAGGGTAGGTTTCTTGTTGGGCATAGATAGGGGAGGGTACTTATTGGACATGGATAGGGGAGGGTTCTTGTTTGGGCATAGATAGGGGAGGGTTCATGTTAGGCATAAATAGGGGAGGGTTCTTGTTAGGCATAGATAGGGGAGGGATCTTGTTAGGCATAGATAGGGGAGGGTTCTTGTTAGGCATAGATAGGGGAGGGTTATTGTCAGACATAGATAGGGGAGGGTTCTTGTTAGGCATAGATAGGGGAGGGATCTTGTTAGGCATAGATAGGGGAGGGTTCTTGTTAGGCATAGATAGGGGAGGGTTATTGTCAGACATAGATAGGGGAGGGTTCATTTTAGACATAAATAAGGGAGGGTTCTTGTTAGCCATAGATAGGGGAGGGTTCTTGTTAGGCATAGATAGGGGAGGGTTCTTGTTGGGCATAGATAGGGGAGGGTTCTTGTTGGGCATAGATGGGGAGGTTCTTGTTAGGCAAAGATAGGGGAGGGTACTTATTGGACATGGATAGGGGAGGGTTCTTGTTAGGCAAAGATAGGGGAGGGTTCTTGTTAGGCATAGATAGGGGAGGGTTCTTGTTGGGCATAGATAGGGGAGGGTTCTTGTTGGGCATAGATAGGGGAGGGTTCTTGTTGGGCATAGATAGGGGAGGGTTCTTGTTGGGCATAGATAGGGGAGGGATCTTGTTAGGCATGGATAGGGGATGGTTCTTGTTAGGCATAGATAGGGGAGGGTTCTTGTTAGGCATAGATAGGGGAGGGATCTTGTTAGGCATAGATAGGGGAGGGTTCTTGTTGGGCATAAATAGGGGAGGGATCTTGTTGGGCATAGATGGGGAGGTTCTTGTTAGGCAAAGATAGGGGAGGGTACTTATTGGACATGGATAGGGGAGGGTTATTGTTGGGCATAGATAGGGGAGGGCTCATGTTAGGCATGGATAGGGGAGGGATCTTGTTGGGCATAGATAGGGGAGGGCTCTTTTTAGGCATAGATAGGGGAGGGTTCTTGTTAGGCATAGATAGGGGAGGGTTCTTGTTGGGCATAGATAGGGGAGGGTTCTTGTTGGGCATAGATAGGGGAGGGTTCTTGTTAGGCATAGATAGGGGAGGGATCTTGTTGGGCATAGATAGGGGAGGGTTCTTGTTAGGCATAGATAGGGGATGGTTCTTGTTAGGCATAGATAGGGGAGGGTTCTTGTTAGGCATAGATAGGGGAGGGCTGTTGTTAGGCATAGATAGGGGAGGGTTCTTGTTAGGCATAGATAGGGGAGGGCTGTTGTTAGGCATAGATAGGGGAGGGTTCTTGTTGGGCATAGATAGGGGAGGGTTCTTGTTAGGCATAGATAGGGGATGGTTCTTGTTAGGCATAGATAGGGGAGGGTTCTTGTTAGGCATAGATAGGGGAGGGTTCTTGTTGGGCATAGATAGGGGAGGGATCTTGTTAGGCATAGATAGGGGAGGGCTCTTGTTAGGCATAGATAGGGGAGGGTTCTTGTTGGGCATAGATAGGGGAGGGTTCTTGTTGGGCATAGATAGGGGATGGTTCTTGTTAGGCATAGATAGGGGAAGGCTCTTGTTAGGCATGGATAGGGGAGGGTTCTTGTTAGGCATAGATAGGGGAAGGCTCTTGTTAGGCATAGATAGGGGAGGGTTCTTGTTAGGCATGGATAGGGGAGGGTTCTTGTTGGGCATAGATAGGAGAGGGTTCTTGTTAGGCATAGATAGGGGAGGGATCTTGTTGGGCATAGATAGGGGAGGGTTCTTGTTAGGCATAGATAGGGGAAGGCTCTTGTTAGGCATAGATAGGGGAGGGTTCTTGTTAGGCATAGATAGGGGAGGGTTCTTGTTAGGCATGGATAGGGGAGGGTTCTTGTTGGGCATAGATAGGGGAGGGTTCTTGTTAGGCATAGATAGGGGAGGGATCTTGTTGGGCATAGATAGGGGAGGGTTCTTGTTAGGCATAGATAGGGGAGGGTTCTTGTTAGGCATAGATAGGGGAGGGTTCTTTCAATCTAAATCAAAGTTAGCGCTCAACAGGTACTCCTCATAGCATGTAACCTAACAAACATCAGCCTTTGCGTCAATATACAATATTGGATGGCTATGCCACAACAATCCACATATTTTGTGCTCTTATGGCAAGAAAAATTGTCCTTATTTTGTGCCTTCCACCCTCCCAAAATCAGTAACCCAGACTTCAGTGTATGAATTTGTATCAAAAGTCCAAGTTTCCAAGTCCCACTCTAGTATGAGCTGAGGATATCATACAAAACACACTGATCCTTTGGAATCCACTATTTGTGCAACAATTACGCTCACCAGATTGTAGTGCCAATCGTGACAGTTGGCATAAATCACATTCGGCCCAGCCAGTTGCAATCCTCAGGTCTCCTACACTTGCATCGATTTTTTCAGCATCATTTCCCTCAGTTCATGCAAGAAAAGGAAAAAAAAGACGGCTCCTTTGGTGCAATACGTAATCCTCAGTTTACACCACCTGTGTACCACACACTCCTTCACCATTAAGCACCCGGTGCCCACACTGCACTTCCCAGGCACCAGTATCAAATACTAGCCCCTTACCAGATATTGTGGCTGACCCTCACGACCAGCATCAAAATTTGTCAAGCTGTACTGCAATCCTCAGAACGACTTTCTCAGCAACACTGCACCTTGAACTCAGACAAATGCTTCCATAGTGTAATACCGTTTATTCTTAGTAAAAATCGTATAAAATTGTACTCACAAACATCAGTAAAATCTGCGCATATCAATAAAATCCTCGAAGCTCAGCATCCCTCTCCGTGGATAGGCTCCGCCCAACTAGTTTCGTCGAGATGACTCATCAGGGGCATGGCTATCCAGTGGAGGGGACGCTATTTATCCTAAAACATCCTCCTTCCTTCATGTTAAGGTGCCGCCCATTGACTTCCTTTTACCTCATTGGAGGTTTTGATTGGCCCAGAATCATGCCACTCTAACTCCCCTTACTTACGTATATCTATAATCAATCTCCGCCCTGTGCAATTCCTTAGTGATTCCGTGATGTTACGGACAGGGATCCTGCGCGTGCGCCCCGCTTCCCACCTCTATGCGTGCGCAACCTCTATTAGGAGAGACCAGTCTATTTTCCATGCGTGAGGTTACCACCCCACTTTCTTCCCATTGGCCCTACATTCTCCTGAGCGCAGCCCGGGGCATTTCCAAGGTAACCATATACATTGAAACCCGCTGGTGATGGGTACAGTCATATTATGTCAGGTGATAATTAATGCATGCCACCACAGTAGCACGGTAGCTCCCATACCACTTTACCCCCCATACTATCCTTAATAAGAGACTACACAATTCGGTATACTCTCTTTACCTTAACTGTACAGCAGTTGCTGCAAGTAAACATAAGATTTGTAGTCCACGTGCCCACCTTAACATATAAGGTATTCATGTACAATAATAACCCCACATATACAACCACAACATAACCTTTTATACCGCCCATTAAATGCAGAATAACAATAAACACAAATTTCCATATACTCTTAATGCTTCTAATCATCAGATATAAAGCAATTGATATCCAACTCGACATTCAATCCCCCTGGTTTCATCGTCTTTAGTTCATATATCCAACGGGTTTCCATTTTGGAGATCTCCCTCACTTTGTGACATCCCCTCCAATTGGTAGTTAATTTCTGGATACCCTGGAAGGTGAGTAAACGAGGGTCTCTGGAATGTTTTTCATCAAAGTGTTTAGACACGCTGTGGCCCTGCAGGCCTTTGGCAATATTATTAATATGTTCCCCTACCCGTGCCTTTAGGGACCTTTTTGTTCTCCCCACGTACTGTAGTCCACATGGGCATCCTAATAGGTATACCACATGGGTACTACAGCAGTGTATGAACTCTCGAATTTTATAATTTTTTCCAGTGATCTGACTCGTCGTGATCTGTGTCCTAATCCCCCGTGCTCCTTCACATACAGTGCAGTGCCCACAAGGGTAAAACCCCACCTGTCCCCACATATCTGTCCTATTATGCACCCTGGGACTCTCTATATAAGTTTTCACCAGTTGACGCTGCAGATTATCTGCTTTCCTGTAAATAAATTTGGGTTTTACTGGTAGAGCAGCCCCCAAGACTGGGTCATTTCTCAATAACCCCCAGTGTCTATTAATTACCTTTTCCATTTCTCTATATTGGGAATTATAATCCATGATCATTGCATATTCAAACCTACTATTACTTACATTGTCCCTCCCCATTCCTCTTCTCCCCATTAAGAAGTTATCTCTATTGCACTGCAAGACCTCATCTGCTGTTCTTTCTAGTTCAGTTCGCTCATAGCCTTTTTCTACAAATTTCTCTATCAACATTTCGGCCTGCATGATATAGTCAGTATCCCTAGTGCAATTCCTGCGAATTCTACACAGTTGACCCTTAGGGATATTCTGAAGCCATCTCGGGTGGTGGCAGCTTTCAACTGGGATATAGGAGTTTCTATCAGTTTTTTTAAAAAACGTTTTAGTACCCACTACCCCATCCCTTTTCATGATCACAATACCAAGGAACTCCAGCTCCCCCACATCACTTTTGGCTGTCAGCTGAATGCCTATATCATTGTTGTTGAGCCAGCTAATATATTCTTGCAAACTATCTTCTGTTCCCTCCCATATCCAAAAAAGATCGTCTATAAAACGCTGCCAGTTTCTTACTTTAGAGCTTTTAGGGTGGGCCAGCATCCTCCTTTCCCACTGATCCATAAAAATATTTGCTACGCTGGGAGCGTATTTTGCCCCCATAGCGCAGCCAAGGATCTGTAGGAAAAACGTCCCCCCATACCAGAAATAATTGTGGGTTAAGGAGAAATTTAACAATTTAATAATGAACTCTATCTGCTCCCTCTTGATCGTTCCTTGATCCAAGAGGGCCTGTTTCACAGACCTGAGTGCCTCAGCATGGGGAATAATCGTATATAACGAGGTTACATCTGCTGTAACCAACAAACTATCCTTACCAATACCAAGCCCATTAGTAATTTGCAGAAAATGTTTGGTGTTTTTGAGCAAATGGGGTAGGGACTGAACTACTGGTTGTAAAAATTGATCTATATATTCCCCCACCCTCTGATTCAATGATCCAATCCCACTGATTATGGGTCTCCCTGGAGGGGCCTGAAGGTCCTTGTGTATCTTAGGGTTGATATACATGACGGGAATCCGCGGGGCATCTATGACTAGATACTTAAACTCTGCGTCCTTCAGAATACCTCTTTCCAAGCCACCCCTCAAAATATTCCTTAATTCTTCTCTGTATTCTGCTGTTGGGTCTCCCTTTAATTTCCTATATGTGGTTGCATCCCCAATTATTTTTTCTATCTCTCGTTTATATTGGTCCTCGTGCATAATGACCACCCCTCCCCCTTTGTCAGCCGGTCTGATAAGTACTTCTTTCTTTTTACTCAATGACCGAATCTGTTCTAACTCCACATTGTTTTTCCTCTTCTGTATTTTTTCAAGATCTGCGAGAACCACATTTCTGAAATTTTGGACCGTGCCATCCTTGGATTGATCAGGGGGATTGAATGTCGACCTATTTCTTAGTCCCGTATGTTGGAACTCATTCGGAGTACCTCCCTTATTCATTCTAGATGTGGGGCCTTCCTTTGATAGGAAATATCTCTTTATATTTAGCTTCCTCACAAATTTGTGTACGTTAATATATGTATTAAATTTATTGAGGCCCTGAGTGGGGGCATATTTCAGACCCTTATCCAAAATCCTTATTTCCGCATTTGTCATGATGTTTGTGAGTACAATTTTATACGATTTTTACTAAGAATAAACGGTATTACACTATGGAAGCATTTGTCTGAGTTCAAGGTGCAGTGTTGCTGAGAAAGTCGTTCTGAGGATTGCAGTACAGCTTGACAAATTTTGATGCTGGTCGTGAGGGTCAGCCACAATATCTGGTAAGGGGCTAGTATTTGATACTGGTGCCTGGGAAGTGCAGTGTGGGCACCGGGTGCTTAATGGTGAAGGAGTGTGTGGTACACAGGTGGTGTGACATCTAGAATGAATAAGGGAGGTACTCCGAATGAGTTCCAACATACGGGACTAAGAAATAGGTCGACATTCAATCCCCCTGATCAATCCAAGGATGGCACGGTCCAAAATTTCAGAAATGTGGTTCTCGCAGATCTTGAAAAAATACAGAAGAGGAAAAACAATGTGGAGTTAGAACAGATTCGGTCATTGAGTAAAAAGAAAGAAGTACTTATCAGACCGGCTGACAAAGGGGGAGGGGTGGTCATTATGCACGAGGACCAATATAAACGAGAGATAGAAAAAATAATTGGGGATGCAACCACATATAGGAAATTAAAGGGAGACCCAACAGCAGAATACAGAGAAGAATTAAGGAATATTTTGAGGGGTGGCTTGGAAAGAGGTATTCTGAAGGACGCAGAGTTTAAGTATCTAGTCATAGATGCCCCGCGGATTCCCGTCATGTATATCAACCCTAAGATACACAAGGACCTTCAGGCCCCTCCAGGGAGACCCATAATCAGTGGGATTGGATCATTGAATCAGAGGGTGGGGGAATATATAGATCAATTTTTACAACCAGTAGTTCAGTCCCTACCCCATTTGCTCAAAGACACCAAACATTTTCTGCAAATTACTAATGGGCTTGGTATTGGTAAGGATAGTTTGTTGGTTACAGCAGATGTAACCTCGTTATATACGATTATTCCCCATGCTGAGGCACTCAGGTCTGTGAAACAGGCCCTCTTGGATCAAGGAACGATCAAGAGAGAGCAGATAGAGTTCATTATTAAATTGTTAAATTTCTCCTTAACCCACAATTATTTCTGGTATGGGGGGAAGTTTTTCCTACAGATCCTTGGCTGCGCTATGGGGGCAAAATACGCTCCCAGCGTAGCAAATATTTTTATGGATCAGTGGGAAAGGAGGATGCTGGCCCACCCTAAAAGCTCTAAAGTAAGAAACTGGCAGCGTTTTATAGACGATCTTTTTTGGATATGGGAGGGAACAGAAGATAGTTTGCAAGAATATATTAGCTGGCTCAACAACAATGATATAGGCATTCAGCTGACAGCCAAAAGTGATGTGGGGGAGCTGGAGTTCCTTGGTATTGTGATCATGAAAAGGGATGGGGTAGTGGGTACTAAAACGTTTTTTAAAAAAACTGATAGAAACTCCTATATCCCAGTTGAAAGCTGCCACCACCCGAGATGGCTTCAGAATATCCCTAAGGGCCAACTGTGTAGAATTCGCAGGAATTGCACTAGGGATACTGACTATATCATGCAGGCCGAAATGTTGATAGAGAAATTTGTAGAAAAAGGCTATGAGCGAACTGAACTAGAAAGAACAGCAGATGAGGTCTTGCAGTGCAATAGAGATAACTTCTTAATGGGGAGAAGAGGAATGGGGAGGGACAATGTAAGTAATAGTAGGTTTGAATATGCAATGATCATGGATTATAATTCCCAATATAGAGAAATGGAAAAGGTAATTAATAGACACTGGGGGTTATTGAGAAATGACCCAGTCTTGGGGGCTGCTCTACCAGTAAAACCCAAATTTATACAGGAAAGCAGATAATCTGCAGCGTCAACTGGTGAAAACTTATATAGAGGGTCCCAGGGTGCATAATAGGACAGATATGTGGGGACAGGTGGGGTTTTACCCTTGTGGGCACTGCACTGTATGTGAAAGAGCACGGGGGATTAGGACACAGATCACGACGAGTCAGATCACTGGAAAAAATTATAAAATTTGAGAGTTCATACACTGCTGTAGTACCCATGTGGTATACCTATTAGGATGCCCATGTGGACTACAGTACGTGGGGAGAACAAAAAGGTCCCTAAAGGCACGGGTAGGGGAACATATTAATAATATTGCCAAAGGCCTGCAGGGCCACAGCGTGTCTAAACACTTTGATGAAAAACATTCCAGAGACCCTCGTTTACTCACCTTCCAGGGTATCCAGAAATTAACTACCAATTGGAGGGGATGTCACAAAGTGAGGGAGATCTCCAAAATGGAAACCCGTTGGATATATGAACTAAAGACGATGAAACCAGGGGGATTGAATGTCGAGTTGGATATCAATTGCTTTATATCTGATGATTAGAAGCATTAAGAGTATATGGAAATTTGTGTTTATTGTTATTCTGCATTTAATGGGCGGTATAAAAGGTTATGTTGTGGTTGTATATGTGGGGTTATTATTGTACATGAATACCTTATATGTTAAGGTGGGCACGTGGACTACAAATCTTATTTTTACTTGCAGCAACTGCTGTACAGTTAAGGTAAAGAGAGTATACCGAATTGTGTAGTCTCTTATTAAGGATAGTATGGGGGGTAAAGTGGTATGGGAGCTACCGTGCTACTGTGGTGGCATGCATTAATTATCACCTGACATAATATGACTGTACCCATCACCAGCGGGTTTCAATGTATATGGTTACCTTGGAAATGCCCCGGGCTGCGCTCAGGAGAATGTATGGCCAATGGGAAGAAAGTGGGGTGGTAACCTCACGCATGGAAAATAGACTGGTCTCTCCTAATAGAGGTTGCGCACGCATAGAGGTGGGAAGCGGGGCGCACGCGCAGGATCCCTGTCCGTAACATCACGGAATCACTAAGGAATTGCACAGGGCGGAGATTGATTATAGATATACGTAAGTAAGGGGAGTTAGAGTGGCATGATTCTGGGCCAATCAAAACCTCCAATGAGGTAAAAGGAAGTCAATGGGCGGCACCTTAACATGAAGGAAGGAGGATGTTTTAGGATAAATAGCGTCCCCTCCACTGGATAGCCATGCCCCTGATGAGTCATCTCGACGAAACTAGTTGGGCGGAGCCTATCCACGGAGAGGGACGCTGAGCCTCGAGGATTTTATTGATATGCGCAGATTTTACTGATGTTTGTGAGTACAATTTTATACGATTTTTACTAAGAATAAACGGTATTACACTATGGAAGCATTTGTCTGAGTTCAAGGTGCAGTGTTGCTGAGAAAGTCGTTCTGAGGATTGCAGTACAGCTTGACAAATTTTGATGCTGGTCGTGAGGGTCAGCCACAATATCTGGTAAGGGGCTAGTATTTGATACTGGTGCCTGGGAAGTGCAGTGTGGGCACCGGGTGCTTAATGGTGAAGGAGTGTGTGGTACACAGGTGGTGTAAACTGAGGATTACGTATTGCACCAAAGGAGCCGTCTTTTTTTTCCTTTTCTTGCATGAACTGAGGGAAATGATGCTGAAAAAATCGATGCAAGTGTAGGAGACCTGAGGATTGCAACTGGCTGGGCCGAATGTGATTTATGCCAACTGTCACGATTGGCACTACAATCTGGTGAGCGTAATTGTTGCACAAATAGTGGATTCCAAAGGATCAGTGTGTTTTGTATGATATCCTCAGCTCATACTAGAGTGGGACTTGGAAACTTGGACTTTTGATACAAATTCATACACTGAAGTCTGGGTTACTGATTTTGGGAGGGTGGAAGGCACAAAATAAGGACAATTTTTCTTGCCATAAGAGCACAAAATATGTGGATTGTTGTGGCATAGCCATCCAATATTGTATATTGACGCAAAGGCTGATGTTTGTTAGGTTACATGCTATGAGGAGTACCTGTTGAGCGCTAACTTTGATTTAGATTGAAACATTTATAGGGTACACACAACCCCCACTGAGTATAGCGCACCAGGAAAGTAATAGTACCGAGTAAATTAATTTGACAGTGAGGAGTGCACTTTGCAAATATTTTTATAAGGGGAGGGTTCTTGTTGGGCATAGATAGGGGAGGGTTCTTGTTGGTCATAGATAGGGGAGGGTTCTTGTTAGGCATAGATAGGGGAGGGTTCTTGTTAGGCATAGATAGGGGAGGGCTCTTGTTAGGCATAGATAGGGGAGGGTTCTTGTTAGGCATAGATAGGGGAGGGCTCTTGTTAGGCATGGATAGGGGATGGTTCTTGTTAGGCATAGATAGGGGAGGGATCTTGTTAGGCATGGATAGGGGATGGTTCTTGTTGGGCATAGATAGGGCAGGGTTCTTGTTAGGCATAGATAGTGGAGGGTTCTTGTTAGGCATAGATAGGGAAGGGATCTTGTTGGGCATAGATAGGGGAGGGATCTTGTTAGACATAGATAGGGGAGGGTTCTTGTTAGGCATAGATAGGGGAGGGATCTTGTTAGGCATGGATAGGGGATGGTTCTTGTTAGGCATAGATAGGGGAGGGTTCTTGTTAGGCATAGATAGGGGAGGGATCTTGTTGGGCATAGATAGGGGAGGGTTCTTGTTAGGCATAGATAGGGGAGGGATCTTGTTAGACATAGATAGGGGAGGGTTCTTGTTAGGCATAGATAGGGGAGGGTTCTTGTTAGGCATAGATAGGGGAGGGATCTTGTTGGGCATAGATAGGGGAGGGCTCTTGTTAGGCATGGATAGGGGAGGGCTCTTGTTAGGCATAGATAGGGGAGGGCTCTTGTTAGGCATGGATAGGGGAGGGCTCTTGTTAGGCATAGATAGGGGAGGGTTCTTGTTGGGCATAGATAGGGGAGGACTCTTGTTAGGCATAGATAGGGAAGGGATCTTGTTAGGCATAGATAGGGTAGGGTTCTTGTTAGGCATAGATAGGGGAGGGTTCTTGTTAGGCATAGATAGGGGAGGGTTCTTGTTAGGCATAGATAGGGGAGGGTTCTTGTTAGGCATAGATAGGGGAGGGTTCTTGTTAGGCATAGATAGGGGAGGGTTCTTGTTGGGCATAGATAGGGGAGGGTTCTTGTTGGGCATAGATAGGGGAGGGCTCTTGTTAGGCATAGATAGGGGAGGGTTCTTGTTGGGCATAGATAGTGGAGGGCTCTTGTTAGGCATAGATAGGGGAGGGTTCTTGTTGGGCATAGATAGGGGGGGGCTCTTGTTAGGCATAGATAGGGGAGGGTTCTTGTTGGGCATAGATAGGGGAGGGATCTTGTTGGGCATAGATAGGGGAGGGTTCTTGTTAGGCATAGATAGGGGAGGGATCTTGTTAGACATAGATAGGGGAGGGTTCTTGTTAGGCATAGATAGGGGAGGGATCTTGTTAGGCATGGATAGGGGATGGTTCTTGTTAGGCATAGATAGGGGAGGGTTCTTGTTAGGCATAGATAGGGGAGGGATCTTGTTGGGCATAGATAGGGGAGGGTTCTTGTTAGGCATAGATAGGGGAGGGATCTTGTTAGGCATAGATAGGGGAGGGTTCTTGTTAGGCATAGATAGGGGAGGGTTCTTGTTGGGCATAGATAGGGGAGGGTTCTTGTTGGGCATAGATAGGGGAGGGTTCTTGTTAGGCATAGATAGGGGAGGGATCTTGTTGGGCATAGATAGGGGAGGGCTCTTGTTAGGCATGGATAGGGGAGGGCTCTTGTTAGGCATAGATAGGGGAGGGCTCTTGTTAGGCATAGATAGGGGAGGGTTCTTGTTGGGCATAGATAGGGGAGGACTCTTGTTAGGCATAGATAGGGGAGGGTTCTTGTTGGGCATAGATAGGGGAGGGTTCTTGTTAGGCATATATAGGGGAGGGTTCTTGTTAGGCATATATAGGGGAGGGTTCTTGTTGGGCATAGATAGGGGAGGGCTCTTGTTAGGCATAGATAGGGGAGGGTTCTTGTTGGGCATAGATAGGGGAGGGATCTTGTTGGGCATAGATAGGGGAGGACTCTTGTTGGGCATAGATAGGGGAGGGCTCTTGTTAGGCATAGATAGGGGAGGGTTCTTGTTAGGCATAGATAGGGGAGGGTTCTTGTTGGGCATAGATAGGGGAGGGTTCTTGTTGGGCATAGATAGGGGAGGGTTCTTGTTAGGCATAGATAGGGGAGGGTTCTTGTTGGGCATAGATAGGGGAGGGTTCTTGTTGGGCATAGATAGGGGAGGGCTCTTGTTGGGCATAGATAGGGGAGGGCTCTTGTTAGGCATAGATAGGGGAGGGCTCTTGTTAGGCATAGATAGGGGAGGGTTCTTGTTGGGCATAGATAGGGGAGGGTTCTTGTTGGGCATAGATAGGGGGGGGCTCTTGTTAGGCATAGATAGGGGAGGGCTCTTGTTAGGCATAGATAGGGGAGGGTTCTTGTTGGGCATAGATAGGGGATGGTTCTTGTTGGGCATAGATAGGGGGGGGCTCTTGTTAGGCATAGATAGGGGAGGGCTCTTGTTAGGCATAGATAGGGGAGGGTTCTTGTTGGGCATAGATAGGGGGGGGCTCTTGTTAGGCATAGATAGGGGAGGGCTCTTGTTAGGCATAGATAGGGGAGGGCTCTTGTTAGGCATAGATAGGGGAGGGTTCTTGTTGGGCATAGATAGGGGAGGGTTCTTGTTGGGCATAGATAGGGGATGGTTCTTGTTGGGCATAGATAGTGGAGGGCTCTTGTTGGGCATAGATAGGGGGGGGCTCTTGTTAGGCATAGATAGGGGAGGGCTCTTGTTAGGCATAGATAGGGGAGGGTTCTTGTTGGGCATAGATAGGGGAGGGCTCTTGTTAGGCATAGATAGGGGAGGGTTCTTGTTAGGCATAGATAGGGGAGGGCTCTTGTTAGGCATAGATAGGGGAGGGCTCTTGTTAGGCATAGATAGGGGAGGGTTCTTGTTAGGCATAGATAGTGGAGGGTTCTTGTTAGGCATAGATAGGGGAAGGCTCTTGTTAGGCATAGATAGTGGAGGGCTCTTGTTAGGCATAGATAGGGGAGGGTTCTTGTTGGGCATAGATAGGGGAGGGTTCTTGTTGGGCATAGATAGGGGGGGGCTCTTGTTAGGCATAGATAGGGGAGGGTTCTTGTTGGGCATAGATAGGGGAGGGATCTTGTTGGGCATAGATAGGGGAGGACTCTTGTTAGGCATAGATAGGGAAGGGATCTTGTTGGGCATGGATAGGGGAGGGATCTTGTTGGGCATAGATAGGGGAGGGTTCTTGTTAGGCATAGATAGGGGAGGGATCTTGTTGGGCATAGATAGGGGAGGGTTCTTGTTAGGCATAGATAGGGGGGGGGGCTCTTGTTAGGCAAAGATAGGGAAGGGTTCTTGTTGGGCATAGGTAAGGGAGGGTTCTTGTTAGGCATAGATAGGGGAGGGATCTTGTTGGGCATAGATAGTGGAGGGTTCTTGTTAGGCATGGATAGGGGGGGGGGGGGGGGCTCTTGTTAGGCAAAGATAGGGAAGGGTTCTTGTTGGGCATAGATAGGGGAGGGCTCTTGTTGGGCATAGATAGGGGAGGGTTCTTGTTAGGCATAGATAGGGAAGGGTTCTTGTTGGGCATAGATAGGGGAGGGTTCTTGTTAGGCAAAGATAGGGGTGGGTTCTTGTTAGGCATAGATAGGGGAGGGTTCTTGTTAAGCATGGATAGGGGAGGGTTCTTGTTAGGCATAGATTAGGGAGGGTTCTTGTTAGGCATAGATTAGGGAGGGCTCTTGTTAGGCATAGATAGGGGAGGGTTCTTGTTAGGCATAGATAGGGGAGGGATCTTGTTAGGCATAGATAGGGGAGGGTTCTTGTTAGGCATAGATAGGGGAGGGCTCTTGTTAGGCATAGATAGGGGAGGGCTCTTGTTAGGCATGGATAGGGGAGGGTTCTTGTTAGGCATGGATAGGGGAGGGATCTTGTTAGGTAAAGATAGGGGAGGGATCTTGTTAGGCATGGATAGGGAAGGGTTCATGTTGGGCATGGATAGGGGAGGGCTCTTGTTAGGCATAGATAGGGGTGGGTTTGTGTAAGAGTTAGGGCACAGAGGGTCATAGTGGACTATTGGTAAAATTATAGATAGTCTACTGTAGTGGATAATAGAACATCAATACTTTATGGCCACTATTTTGCATACATTTCCCCTCGCACCTTTTTTGCAGACACGATGATGAAGGGGCTGGCTAATTTTGTGCCCAGAGTTAGGGTAAAAAGTTTACAATAAAATTTGCCATTGGTGAAGTGGAAAGATTGCACATTTTTCAAAAAAGTGCATTTACACTTTAAATGCATATGAAACGACTTTAAATTCAAGTAGTGGTCAGTAATGGGTGGAGGTAAGGCAATGGTCCAATACATTTTATGATAAGCTATTTTTGCTGCTGTGAATTCAGTACAGAGACAATTCAGGACCTTACGTCTGAAGGTATAATGAGAGAAATGTGAGATTTTGTGGTTGGTATGGAGACTGTGATTAGTATGTTGTAAGGTGAAGTCTTCCACAGCCGTACAGTAGTGCAGAATCTCAATGTACAATTGCAGAGGTGACACTGGGCACTGTGTAGCCTCTCTTTACATCTCTTCCTTAAAGGACTTCCGAGGCCAAATTTACAAAAAAAAAAAAAAGATACCTGCATCACTTTGGAAGACACGGTTGACACCGTCCGCGCTCTCCGTGCCGTTCCGCCGGGTCCCCGCCGCTCCATAGCCCCCCGAACGGCTCCCGACCGCACGGCCCGGGTCAAGCTCTCCTGCCTGCATGAAGATGGCCGCCGGAGCTGGCCGCGTCTGCGCAGGCCGCATAGCAGCGAGTGCGGCTGCGCAGTTTTAGGGCCGAGATCCATGCTACAGGAAAAAGCTTGTAGCATGGATCGGGGGGGTTGGCCCTAGAGCTGCGCAGCTGCACTCGCGACTATGCGGCCTGCGCAGCCGCGGCCAGCTCCGGCGGCCATCTTTGTGCAGGCAGGAGAGCCCGACCCGGGCCGTGCGGTCGGGAGCCGTTCAGGGGGCTATTGAGTGGCGGGGACCCGGCGGAACGGCACAGAGGGCGCGGACGGCGTCCCCCGTGTCTTCCAAAGTGATGCAGGTATCTAACTTTTTTTTTTTTGGTAAATTTGGCATTGGAAGTCCTTTAAAGCAAACCTGAACTGAAAACACACACATCATACTTACCTCCCACATAGTCTGCTCATCTATCTCTTTCTACTCTCCAGCATCCTGTTTGTCCACCATGATCGATGAAACTCTTCGTCCTCCATTTAAAAAAATGGTAGTGGCCCCATAACAGCTTCCGGGTCAGCAGTCCATTTACCAGTATTTCGACTTAAGACAGATGAAAACATGGACATTACCTTGAGCATCAGTTTTCCTTTCAGTTATAACTGACAGCAACTGATATAGAGGAAAAGGGCCCTATAAGGCTTTCAGCTTCCAGAGAGACAA
Source organism: Hyperolius riggenbachi (assembly GCF_040937935.1). Classification (NCBI taxonomy): domain Eukaryota; kingdom Metazoa; phylum Chordata; class Amphibia; order Anura; family Hyperoliidae; genus Hyperolius; species Hyperolius riggenbachi. The sequence continues at coordinate 306,199,357 of NC_090652.1, forward strand.
GCCTGACAAGATCTTGTTAGATCTGGAAGGAATCATTGTTTGAAGAAAATGATGAGCTTCTGTGAGGAACTGACGTCGAGGTAAGTATGTAATATTCATTTGCAGGTACATCCTGTGTTTACTCAGTTTACGCTACCTTTAAGCTGAGACACATACTGTATTTTTTTAACTATAAGACACTCCTGACCATAAGACGCAGCTACGTTTAGAGGACAAAAACTAGGGGAAAAAATATATACTAAACTTGGTGCATCCATGGTGAAGGGGCATCTTGTGCATTATGCCCCCTTTGTACCCTATGCTCCCTCGTACTTCTTATGTATCCCTGTGTCCTTATCTATGCCCCTTTGTGCCCCCTTGTGTCCTCTGTTTGTCCTCCTGTGTCAGCCTCTGCATGGGCACAGTACAGGGAGTCCCCAACATTGCCGCTGGTTGGAGGTTGGTATTGGAAGGTGTTCACAAGTCATGAACTCCCTGCATTTGGACTATAAGATGCAGTGACTCCCCCCCCCCCCCCCCCTCCCACACACACTTTTGGGGGAGAAAAGGTGAGTCTTATAGTTCAAAAAATGCAGTAAATAAGCTATGTTAGTATACAATATGGGGTCACCTCTTGTTTCTTATTAATAGAGTGTCTTTCTGCACTCTGCCCATCTGATATCCATAAATATATATCTTCCGATATTTAATCAAAACTTACTTATACATGTTTACTTCAAGTTCTAACATAAACAAAACAAAAAGTGGGGATCATAGACACATGAGAAGTTCAAAACTGTGTACAATCCGGACATCTAGCAACACAAGTACAAATACATACATACTTTTCTGTTTTGAGACATCATCAATACAGTTACATGTTCATATGATTAAAGTGGAACTGAACTCTTGCACAAGACTGAATAAATACATAGAGCAATGCACCCTGTATGTATATAGAGTTTAGCCTGTTTAATTCCCCCTCATTTGTGCCTAATCACAAGCTATAATCTGATCTCTCCCCATGTCACATGACTGCCTATGGCAGAGATGGCAGATAAGGCCATTTGAAAGCACAGGAGGTTAACAATATGTCTACTTCCATAAATCAGGAAGTAGAAACAGTCCAGATTTACTGCAGGATTTGTATCAGCTGTAACAAAGAAAATGAGGTTATAGTGTTATGTATCTTTTACAGTAGAGAGGACATTCTAAGTTCAGGTCCGCTTTAAGTACAACAGAAACAAGAAGCACTAGGAGGAGATCTCTGTCCATATGAGCTTACAATCTAGAGGGAAGTGGGGTGGAGAGAGTACGGGAGAAGACACAGGGGTTAGCAGATGAGGCAGTGAACCTCCAATGCTACCTATAGCAAATTATAGGCTGGACCAAATCGGTGTCTCTTGAGGGTAGCGTAGTTTGAAGGTTTCCAGGCTTGAAGCATGAGGGACAGGCTGTTGGAGAGAGCGCCAAAAGGAAAGGTGAGGCTCGTGAGAAGTCCTGGATGCGGAGAGGAGTCTCATGGGAGGAGCAAAAATTCCAGAGGGATGGTATGTAGATTACTAAGGAAATGGAGATGACAACTTATGTAGAGCTTTGTATGATAGGGGGAGGAGTTTGGGTAACTGTTAGCCAAAGGAGAGAAAGCTAAATGGCAGAAAGGGGCAGCATCAAAGTGAAGGAGGCAGACAGCAGAGTTCAGTAGTGACTGGATGAGTGGCAGTCAGTTTTTTTTTAATTATTATTATTTTTGGTGGTAGTCTCAGTTCTCAGTAGTCAATGTGACTTGAATTTTTTCAATCTTTACTGTAGACATCACTTATGCCCTTGTTTTTAACTCAGCCCAGTGTTCATTTTTTCCTCTCTACTGCCACAGCTTACTGCCCCTCCCACAGCAAACATCACCTAGGCATCACTATGTAAACTCTTCAATGGGGGTGTTCAATTAGCTTCTGGTCATAGTGTCCTTATCTTATCTGAGATAGGAAGCTTTTTGTAATGTGCAATGCATGCTGAGATAAGCTTGTTACTGTAGCTAAAAAAGTAAAATCCAGCAATCCTGCTGGTACTGCACAGTTGCTGCGGTTAGGCAAAGGCATTCAGATCAGGTAAAACTGGGGGACTTATAGACACACAATTTTAGAGGGGAAAAAAAAGAAGGTACATACATTGTTGGAGCACTATTTTCAGAAGTTTTTTCTGGTGGGGGGGGGGGGGGGGTTGTTACAACCTTATATAACTGACATATTTTCTGTGTGTCTTTGAACTCACTGTCAAAGACTTGGAGTTTCCTTTTAGGATATCTTCCTGACCCCGTCTCCAGATAAGGAGCATTCCTGAACAGAGCTGCTCAAATCCGGATCCGGGAGACATCCGGATAGTTCTATCGGGATATCTCCCAGTTACCTGTGCGTGGTGGGCGGGGGTCAATCTTACCTGTCTGACGTCTTCTTCGGTCTGTCCCTCGGCGCCTCCCACAATACGGTCCAAGCGGCGGTCACGTGATTACAAACACTTCCTCCTTCCGGGTTGAAGGCGAAAGTGTTTGTAATCACGTGATGCATGTGGAGCACATCGTGGGAGGTGCCGAGGGACGGACGAAGAAGACGTCAGACAGGTAAGATTGATCCCCCCGCCCACCCCGCACAGGTTTACTGGGAGATATCTGGATAGCAACTATCCGGGTATCTCCCTGTTCCGGAATTAAGCAGCTCTATTCCTGAGGGCTTCTGCTAAACTGGAACTGCATGGGTTAACGGTATATTCGCTACCACAAAGCGTTTGCGCACCCTCTCTTTCATAATACGTGTTACAATCTTCAATTCTCCAGGAGGTTTCAGCTATATTCCTTCTAAGAAGACGTTCAGTGATTCACCCCAGATGAGGCAACATCAAGGAGTGCTCCGCACAATGAACAGATCAAATCAGGGTTTTCTGTCTCTCCTACACAAAACACTTCAAACAAGGAAAGAAAGTTAGTGCTAATAAGGAATTGGAAGACATCTTTACACAAGGTTTTTTTTATTTTGTTTTCCCCCCCTCAATGTAGGTAAGAAAGTTTTATAATTAAGAAGGACCTTCAAAGTAGACCTGTTGCAAAAACCACCCGTTGCGGGAAGCAGCAGGGGGCTTATCACCATGATCAAAACACAAGATTATTTTACATAAAAAGGCACCTCTTTGTTATCATGAAAAAAAAGGTGTTCCGCATCCAAGGTTTTCATGCATGGAGTGCTTACCCCGGGGGGTCTCTCTGCTGGGCTAATGGAGTACGTTCATTCTTTATAATATTTATTGAGGTTTTTAGAAAGATAAATCATATATTATGAAGTCAGTATTTTAGGTAATTAAATCATTTATAATCCAGTCTGCATCAGCCATTTTTTAAAAAGATAATTAAAATGATAAGGGACATTTTTCTTAAAGAGACTCTGTAACAAAATGTTGAGCCTTATTTCTTCTATCCGATAAGTTCCTATACCTGTTCCTATGTGCTCTGGCATACTGCAGCCTTTCCTAGTTGCACTGTCTCTGTCTGTAATAAATTTTATCTTCTTTCCTCTGTCGGCTCTGTCGGGCTCAGGCTGGAATGTGTGGAATGTGCAGAAGCTTTACACACCCTCTCCAAGCTCTCCTCTAAGCCTATCACACTCTGGTTAGCAGCCATGTCTTTTGTTTGTAAACACTGCCTAAAACTGGCAATTACAAGCCAGGATTGCAGCAGGGAGTGGCAGAAACAGCACAGAGTTATATACTAACCTCAGTCCCCCTCATGCTCGCTGTTCTAGTCCTGGGACCCCCTGTATCTATTCATCAAGGGCTTGTCTAAAAGATTTGCTTAGCCATGCCCCAGTCCATGTTTGGGTGTGGCTGCACTGCACAGGGACAAGACTGCCCAAGCCTGTGCAGTAGCATGAAGCCACTCCCTGACAGCTTTTTCCTCTGTGCACAAGCAGCTGATGGTATTGCACAGGCGTGGGGCACTCGTTCACAAACAGGTTCATGGTCGCGTAAAAGAAGAGGGTCCTGGTGACTAGTGATGAGCGAAAATGCAAGTGTTCATTTTGCATTCATTTTCACGAAAATAATGTTAAATTCGACTTTTAAGTTTGTGATTTTTGACATTTTTCACAAATTTTCAAGCTATAATAAAAGATTTTTGGCTTTTTAGCTGTGAAAATAAAAAATGTTCACGGTTCCTCAATTTTTCATCATATTGTGAAAAATTCTATGTATTTTCACAGAAATGCTCTAGAAATGGAAAATCCCATTTTCGGTGCAAAACTGACAATGGTGAAAATTTGGGAGCAAGACTGCCGGTGACCAGTGGTGAACTCAAGAAGGATCAAAAACACTGCTGGAATCTAGAGGTTTACTTCTATTGAGGTAACAATATAACTCTTTTTTGTTTTTTCTAAATCACAGGTTTGCTTTAAAGAGACACTGAAGCGAAAAAATAAATGATGATATTATGATTTGCATGTGTAGTACAGCTAAGAAAAAAAACATTAAGATCAGATACATCAGTCTAATTGTTTCCAGTGCAGGAAGAGTTGAGAAACTCCAGTTGTTATCTCTAAGCAAAAAAGCTATTAAGCTCTCCGACTAACTTAGTCGTGGAGAGGGCTGTTATCTGACTTTTATTATCTCAACTGTATTTGAACTGTTTACTTTTCCTCTGCTAGAGGAGAGTTAATTACTTCACAGACTGCTCTGAAAGGCTCATTTTGAATGCTGAGTGTTGTGTAATCTGCACATATTATAGAATGATGCAATGTTAGAAAAAACACTATATACCTGAAAATAAAAATATGAGAATATTTTCTTTGCTGCTAATCTTCTAGTAATTATTCATAGTACACAACCAATTCATTATATCATATATTTTTTTTCGCTTCAGTGTCTCTTTAAAGGGAACCTTAACTGAGAGGGATATGGATGTTTCCTTTTAAACAATACCAGTTGCTTGGTAGTCCTGCTGATCTCTTTGGCTGCACGTAGTGGCTGAATCACACACCTGAAACAAGCATGCAGCTAATCCAGTCTGACTTCAGTCAGAGCACCTGATCTGCATGCTTGTTGAGGGGCTGTGGCTAAAAGTATTAGAGACACAGGATCAGCAGGAGAGTCAGGCAACTGGTATTATTTTAAAAGGAAAAATACATATCCTTCTCAGTTTAGGTTCCCTTTAAGCATTCATGCACAACTGTAGAACAGTTCTGGCAAATATATAACTGTGAGCGTGTGTTTGGCTTAAAGGGAAGGTTCAGGGACGATTAAAAAAAAATAAAAATCCGCATCCACTTACCTGGGGCTTCCTCCAGCCCGTGGCAGGCAGGAGGTGCCTTCGGCGCCGCTCCGCAGGCTCCCGGTGATCTCCGGTGGCCGACCCGACCTGGCCAGGCTGGCAGCCAGGTCGGGCTCTTCTTTGCTCCAAAATGCGCCTCACAGCGGCGCGCTGAACTACTGCGCCTGAGCAGTACAGCCCGCAGGATGTCTGATGGCGTCAGCACGCACCAGTGACACGCACGTTGGAGCGCAGAAGAAGCCCGACCTGGCCGCCAGCCTGGCCAGGTCGGGCGCGCCACCGGAGACCACCGGGAGCCTGGGGAGCGGCGCCGAGGGCACCTCCTGCCTGCCACGGGCTGGAGGAAGCCCCAGGTAAGTGGATTTTGAATTTTTTTCCCCTCACCCTGAACCTTCCCTTTAAAGTTGACATTTACAAGGGCAGTGGATACATAAAAATGTACTTTATAACCCCCTCCCAGTTTTAATGCTAACAAACTCTACATTTGGTGGTTTCTTTAACCTCCCTAATGGAGGGAGCCTGACTTGTCCTTAAAAAAAAATAACTAGAAATGGTAAGGACAAGTCAGGCTCATCCAGTAATTACAATTACTCACCTGCATCTTCGCTGGCATGTGGGACCCCTTGCGGCCACTTTGCGGCTTCCCTACGAGTGTAGGCCTGTCTTCTTCTCCTCGGCAATCCTTGGCAGTGATCTCTTCTTCCTCTTCCTTCATCACTTCTTGTCCCTCGGTGATCACCATGGTCATGACATCACACTGTGGGAGGGGTTTCACTACTATATCAGCGGTACAGACCCCCTGATAATCTATTCGAGGCAAGGTAAAGATTTCTCGTGGAGAAGGGGGTATTAGCTACTGACTGTAATGAAGTTCAATCCTGGGTTAAAGTTCCTCTAAGTAGCATTCACAAACATCTTGCAATAACTTGCAGAAACTTTGGCCCATTTCTCCACAGGAAGCTCAGGAATCTCCTCTGCCACAGCATAGCTGCTAATTTGTAAACACAGAATGTTAACCCTATGTCTGCTTCCATGAAAGCAGGAAGTAGACACACAACTCTCTCTCTCCTTTTTCTCTCCCTCTTATCTCTTCCCCCTCCCCTTGCTTGTAGAGTCCTCAGACACAGGCTGGGGGCTGGAATGATTTGTCTGTGATCTGTCCACACAGGCGCAGCTTGCTAGCGATTAAGGATCAAAGCATACCAGCCAACCAGCCAAGTACATCTGTAGGTAAAGTTTCTTCCATAATTAGGCCTATAAGGCCTCTTACACAGTAAGACGTTGCGTTTAATGCAACGTTAAGGTCACATAACGTGCCCCTAATGCAACGCATTAAAAGACTATAACTTGGACGTTATTTAGCCCTGCGTTTGGTGCGCACAGTGATAGAACGAAAGCGGCGCATGCGTTAAAAAAAAAAAGAAGAAGAAAACATTACTGAGCATGTGCAAACAGTCTAACACAGCTAAAAATGTGTATAACGCACAGCATGCAGCACTTTCATTTAGCGTGCAGCGTTAGACACCAACCCAACGTCTGCACTCTGAACAGCCCATTGATTTTTCATTGCTGTAAGTTATTGTGCGTTACATGTTGTTGTTGTAATGTGCGACTTTAACGTCACACTGTGAAAGAGGCCTTATTTAGACAATCTGCTCTGCTCAAAAGCCTCTAAGCTCTGTTTTTGTTATGTTTACTTTTGGTTCCTATCATTGCTAAAACAAATATCTAAAGCTCGCCATACAAACGGCCACCTATTGTGTCCCCTTTGTGCGCCCCCAAAAATTTGAAGCTGTTGCCGCCAGCCACTGCTTGACATGATGGATTTGATGTGCGATGAAGAGGAAAGGTCAGTGAGATACTAATAAATGCTAATTCAGTGAAACTCTTTGCAGTGTAGCAATGGACCAGTCCACTGCAGCTCTTGCTATTTTTTTTAATTTTTCCTAAATCTAAAATATTGCAGTTCATTTAATTCTGCTCTCTCCCGGCTAATAGCTAAACGTACATATCTTTCCCCAAATGTATCAATAGCGGGTGATGAGGATTGGAACTGGATCAAATAGCTCATGAAGGCCGATATCAGATGATCAAAATAGCCGAGAGATTAAATGGGAACACAGCAAAATCAATTCTTTCCTTTTACGCAAGGCTGTTTGGTAATCATAGATGCTAAGTGTGCAATAGTGGAGGATGGAAACTAATTCAATACAAAAGAGTGTCATTAATTAACTATGCAGGAGAGGTGAATGCCGGGGAAAGAAATAAACTGCCAACAAAAGGCTGCAAATTACAATAAAAAGGCAGCTACGGCTTGGAAACATTTTTATTTTAAAATGCAAATTATACAACTAATTATTAGAGATGGCCCGAACCTCCGATTGTAGGTTGGCGAACCGGGTTTGCGAACTTCCGCGAACCGCAATAGACTTCAATGGGGATGCAAACTTTGAAAACTAGAAACACTTATGCTGGCCACAAAAGTGATAGAAAAGATGTTTCAAGAGGTCTAACACCTGGAGGGGGGCATGGCGGAGTGGGATAGATGCCAAAAGTCCCGGGGAAAAATCTGGATGTGACCAAAGCAGCGTTTTGAGGGCAGAAATCACATTGAATGCTAAATTGCAGGCCTATCGTGTTTTAAAACATCTTGCATGTGTATACATCAATCAGGGAGTGTAATTAGAGTACTGCTTCACACTGACACACCAAACTCACCGTGTAACGCACCGCAAACAGCTGTTTGTGTAGTGACGGCCGTGCTGGACTGGTGAGCACCATGACGAGAGTGCAGGTGATGGCGGCTTTCCAGCCCATATGGTCGCCGGGCTGTGGTAGCTGAATGACAGAACAGTGACAGTCCAGCTGATCAAATTTGGTCTGTCCACAATGAAGCAACGACCTTATTATCGTGGGTGTGCCCCCCCCCCCAACACACTCATATAGCCATCGGTTATTGCTTCATTGTGAGACTCAAGCCCCTTCACCGCGGCAAGGTAATGATCACGAAGGTGAATTGACACATGTACATGCCTTTTGTTTTGTTGTTGCAGCTGCAGTGTAGCCAGAAAAATTAGGCAGGCATGTACACGCACCAGAAAAATTAGTATAACGGCCGCTGCTAGCAGCGGCCTAAAAACATCAGGAATCCGCCTGGAGTCCTGGACCCTGTTGGTGGTGGCGGAGAATGCAGTCCTCCAGCCTGCGGGCAGAGATGCTGTGTGAGGAGCAACTTAGTCTTGGAGCAGGCAGTCACATGGCGTGCAGGCAGAGATGCTGTGTGTGGGGACTGACTTAGTCTTCGGGCAGGCCTTAGTGTGCTTTGCAGACCAGGTATCCATGGTCAGATGGTCCCTTGACCCAACGCTGTGTGCCAGAGATGTCACCACTTGCCTTTCAACATCACGGTACAGTTTAGGTATCGCCTTTTTTGAGAAAAAATTGCGGCCTGGTATCTTCCACTGCAGTTTGTGGATTTGCTTTTGTGTCCTGCTTTTCCTCAGGTGGTCATCCCATTGCAGTTTGTACTTTGTAATCATGTGCCTTCGTAAGGTAGTTGTCCCTACATGGGTCTTGGTCTTTCCACAGCTCAATTTTCAGTGGCAGAGAGTACAGATGGCATTGCTCTCATCTGAGGCAGACACACAAAAAAAATTCCACACCGCTGAGCCATGGGGTGATGGCACTTTGGTTGTGGCGGCCGACTGAGTGTTAAGTGGGGTGCCAGAATCAGAGCAGGAGGAGGAAGATATGTCACGCTTCCATGCGGAAGCTGAGAAAGATAAGGTGTTCTGTGTTAAATAGTCAACTATGGCCTGACAATATTGGGGGTTAATGGTACGTGCCTTCCTTTGAACACTGTACTTTGGTCGAGGGCCGCACGACATCACGACAGCGTGACCTCGAACAGACCTGCCAGGTGGCCTGCCTCTGTCTTTTCTTTTGTCCATATTGGGGGGGATGAAGTGAAAGGTATGCACTGACTTGACTAATACAATGTGCAGTCACACAGGTGCAGTTAACAGGTATGCACAGAGTGGTATATAACACTGTGTGCACTCACGTAGGTAGGTGGGTGCACTGAACACATCAGGTAGATATATGCAGTAATGGGTATTTCAATGTGCACCTGTAACACACAGACAGGTACCGGACAGGCACAGTGACACTGCGTGCGCTGACATAGGTAGATGGGTGCACTGAAGTGAACAACAGGTAGGTATATGCAGTGATGGGTATTACAATGTGCACCTGTCACACACACAGGTAGTCACTGAATGTGCTGGGCCTGGCAGTGGCACACACAGTAGGAATTACCAAGGCTGTCTATGCAACACAAGTGTCTGTGGGACACACACACACACAAAAAAAAAGATCACAAGAACAAGATTAGCTCTCAAAAGAGCTGTTGTGGGGTGCTTTTTTAGCAATAAGAATCAGCAAGTAGCAAGCTAACAAGCCTACAAGACCCTAACTAAGCTTTCCCTATAGCTCTCTCTGCAGCAGCAGCTCTCCCTTCTCTAATTACTGCAGGCACACGAGAGAGTCCAATGCCTGACACTGCCTGCCTTTTACATGGAGGGGGGGGGGGGGGCTCCAGGAGGGAGTGTATCCTGATTGGCTAAAATGTGTCTGCTGACTGTTATGTAGAGGGTCAAAGTTGACCCTAATGATGCACAATGAGCGCGAACCGAACTTCCAGAAAAGTTTGCGGTTCTCCGCAAACGCTAACCACCGAAATTCGCCGGGAACCGTTCGCCATCTCTATTAATTATGTGCTACTACTAAGGAAACATATGTTGGTTTGTTGAGTCTGGGATTTGCAGAGTATGGAAAAAGTAATAAAAACAATAAAAAGAGAGAGAGAAAAAGGCTATTCCCTTTAACCTCCTTAGCGGTAACCCCGAGTCAGGCTCAGGCCGGAACACCGCAGCTCAGAGCGGTAACCCCGAGCCTGACTCCTGGTAGCCACCAAGAGGTAAATGCAGAGCAGAGCCAGATCATCCACTAGGCAACCTATGCAGGTGCTTGGGTCCTAGTGGGTGTCAAGGGGTCCACCTGCCTTTTTCTCTGACCTCTCTCCACTTTAGCTTAACAAAAGGACAACAAGGGGTTTCCAAATCTGCTACCTTGCCCATTGCCCCATTACATCTTAATCCATCTCTGATGCAGAGCCTCTGTGCAGCAGACATTTGCAACTCACCTTCCTCGGAATCTAGATGCTGGCAGACATTCTTCTTCCGGTTTGTGGAGGCTCTTGATGGCGACCTCACTATAGAGGTAGAGCGTCACCTGGTGGAGGGAGTGAGAATTGCAGCGCCGAATTTCAGGGTCTAAAAACTTGTGAATAAATTGCATGGCTTTTAGACCCTAAAACCCAGACATAATCATACCGCTAAGGAGGTTAAGACTAGATTCACAGTTGGATGGTGCATTGTGTGCCCTGTATGACAGGAACACAATTGAACAAAAATTAATACCGAATATTATAGCCACAGTGTGTATGGGGTGTAGTGAAGCATATAGTCAATTAAATGTATGCTTCACTTATACTGTAAATGTGTGCATTTACCATCAACGCACTGTATGCAGTGGGTTACCATACCCCAACCCCTTAAACCGCAATGCACCCGCCGCGCTGTGAACGTCACATAGGTGGTGCATGGCAGTGCGGTAAGCTGCATTATAGAGTGGCTGCTACACCGTAACATACCAATGTTAACGTGGCCTGAAGGTGGTCACTAATGATCCAATTTCTAGTGAAAAATCTTTCGAGCGATCAGATAATTCTGATGGGGGAAAAAAAACGTTCACTTCACCATCAAAAAACCAATCTTTGCTTCCAATCTAATCTATCACAACCAACAAGAAAATCCAGATTTTGGTTTGATGAAAATCCAATCTATTTTTATATATTTTTATAATTGTTCGTAATCGGCTGTGCCCACCAACAGAGATTATTTACAACCAATCCAATCAGAATCTCTGATCCTTCAAACTATTTTTCGATAGAAATATAGGACCGTTAGTGGCCACCTTAAAGGAGTCATCAGGGCAAATCTATTAAAATGAGTGCTACTTACCGGGGGCCTCCTCCAGCTCCAAGCTCCCAGGACCTCCCTCGCCGCAGCTCTGCCCGCAGCCGTTCACCGGAGCTCCGACCCGGTCCCCGGCGATTTACCCTGATGACACCTTTAAGAGTCTCACCATGCAGGTATCAAAAAAACAGGTGCCACAATATATATATATATATATATATATATACTGTATATATATATATATATATCTGTATATTCAAGTATTCCATTTCAAAACAAACAATTTACCGTAATTTTCATGATATAAGACACACTTTTTTTCCCCAAAAACTGGTGCGTCGCTACTTTAAGAGAGTTTAAAGTGATTTAAAAAAAAAAAAAGATACTCACCTAAGGAGAAGCAAGGCTGTGAGTCCTATAGAGCCTTCCCGTTCCTCCTACGGTCCCCGCATTCCAGCGCCCATTAGTAGTTTCTGACCAATGGGTCAGAGACTGCTCTCGACAGCTGGGGGAGGCTTTGACAGTCTTTGGGAGCCCTAACGCTCCCCGAAGATGGGCCTCTCTGTACTGTGCATGCGTGAGCACGTATCGTCACACACTCACATATATGCAGTATGGAGACACCCATCTTCAGGAGTAGGGCTGCTCAAATCCGGATGATACCCGGATAGTCACCCAGTAAACCTGTGCGGGGTGGGCAGGGGGGGGGGGTGAATCTTACCTGTCTGACGTCTTCTTCGTCCGTCCCTGGTGCCTCCCACGATGCGTTCCACGTGACGTGGCGGTCATGTGACTACAAACACTTCCTCCTTCCGGGTTGAAGGAGGAAGTGTTTGTAGTCACGTGATGCGCGTGGACTGCATCATGGGAGGCACCAGGGACGGACGAAGAAGACGCCACACAGGTTTACTGGGAGATATCCGGATAGCAACTATCCGGGTATGTCCCGGATCCAGACTTGAGCAGCCCTATTCAGGAGCACTCGGGCTCCCTGAAAACTGCTAAAGCCTCCCGTGGCGGAGCCATGGGTAGAATGAGGGGACAGTGAAAGGAACTGGAAGGCTCATTAAGACCCAGAGACTTCCCTTTCCTTGGGTAAGTAAAACAGGAGGGAAAGAGACTTCAGCCAATCAGTCTACATTAGTTAAGTCTGAGGGGAACATAAAGAAGCAAAAAAAGAAAAAAAAACAGCATGCCCTGCAACTTCCTTTTTGCGGCAACGTACCAAATAAGATTAAGGTAAACCAGGGAATGATCATTTATCAACAAGAAAAGTAATAGAGGTTTTAACTTTTGGATTGCCTGGTTAGCATCCTTATTACTTGTTTACCAGATAAAAATAAAGAATTGTTTTTTGATTTTATGCCCGACAGTTACACTTTAAGAGGGTCAATGACATGCTAATCCTCTTAAATAAAATCCCGGTGTCTCTGTGTCCCTGTGTGTGTGGGGGTCCGTGTCTTGCACTACTGCACATGTGCTGCATGGACACCTTTGGGCCAGGGAGCAGGACAGAGCAGGGAGCTGGCCGGGCGGGCGTTAGTGTTGGGCGAACAGTGTTCGCCACTGTTCGGGTTCCGCAGAACATCACCCTGTTCGGGTGATGTTCGGGTTCGGCCGAACACCTGATGGTGTTCGGCCAAACTGTTCGGCCATATGGCCGAACTAAGAGCGCATGGCCGAACGTTACCCGAACGTTCGGCTAGCACTGTGATTGGCCGAACGGGTCACGTGTAGTGTTGGGCGAACATCTAGATGTTCGGGTTCGGGCCGAACATGGCCGAACTCCGAACATAATGGAAGTCAATGGGGACCCGAACTTTCGTGCTTTGTAAAGCCTCCTTATATGCTACATACCCCAAATTTACAGGGTATGTGCACCTTGGGAGTGGGTACAAGAGGAAAAAAAAGGTAGCAAAAAGAGCTTATAGTTTTTGAGAAAATCGATTTTAAAGTTTCAAAGGGAAAACTGTCTTTTAAATGCGGGAAATGTCTGTTTTCTTTGCAAAGGTAACATGCTTTTTGTCGGCATGCAGTCATAAATGTAATACATATAAGAGGTTCCAGGAAAAGGGACCGGTAACGCTAACCCAGCAGCAGCACACGTGATGGAACAGGAGGAGGGTGGCGCAGGAGGAGAAGGCCACGCTTTGAGACACAACAACCCAGGCCTTGCATGAGGACAAGAAGCGTGCGGATAGCAATTTGCATTTTGTCGCCATGCAGTCATAAATGTAATACAGATGAGAGGTTCAATAAACAGGGACCGGAAACGCTAACCCATCACAGATGTTCATTGTTCATGTTACTTGGTTGGGGTCCGGGAGTGTTGCGTAGTCGTTTCCAATCCAGGATTGATTCATTTTAATTTGAGTCAGACGGTCTGCATTTTCTGTGGAGAGGCGGATACGCCGCCGATCTGTGACGATGCCTCCGGCAGCACTGAAACAGCGTTCCGACATAACGCTGGCTGCCGGGCAAGCCAGCACCTCTATTGCGTACATTGCCAGTTTGTGCCAGGTGTCTAGCTTCGATACCCAATAGTTGAAGGGTGCAGATGGATTGTTCAACACAGCTACGCCATCTGACATGTAGTCCTTGACCATCTTCTCCAGGCGATCGGTGTTGGAGGTGGATCTGCACGCTTGCTGTTCTGTGTGCTGCTGCATAAGTGTCAGAAAATGTTCCCACTCCAAGGACACTGCCGATACCATTCCCTTTTGGGCACTAGCTGCGGCTTGTGTTGTTTGCTGCCCTCCTGGTCGTCCTGGGTTTGCGGAAGTCAGTCTGTCGGCGTACAACTGGCTAGAGGAGGGGGAGGATGTCAAGCTCCTCTCTAAAGTCTCCACAAGGGCCTGCTGGTATTCTTCCATTTTGACCTGTCTGGCTCTTTCTTCAAGCAGTTTTGGAACATTGTGTTTGTACCGTGGATCCAGAAGGGTATAAACCCAGTAATTGGTGTTGTCCAGAATGCGCACAATGCGTGGGTCGCGTTCAATGCAGTCCTAGGCTGAAGAGGTCATAGCCTAGGGTCACAAAACCTGTTTATTTGGGCAATTTCAATGGTGGCGAGTCTGACGTACATAAATCGCAGCAATGGCCGTTAGCAACGTCTGAATCTCACGAAATGTCTCATGCAGGTAGAAGACATATTGTTAGACTTGGGCTCCAAAGATGGGTTCCCTACATCTCTGCAAACCAGAGTTACAGGGCTCCAAATTTGGTAAAATCCCCCATAGGCTTTCATTGGGCCTCCTATTTACAGTTCCAAAATCTCACATCTTTTCAAAGGGCAATTACTCAGCAGTGGCAAATTTTCTAGCATTGTAGGGACCCTTAGGGGGAACATGACTGGTGAGTTTCGGGCCCCTAGGCCGAAGAGGTCATAGCCTAGGGTCACAAAAACCTGTTTATTTGGGCTATTTCAATGGTAGTGATGGTGGCGTACATAAATCGCAGCAATGGCCGTTAGCAACATCTGAATCTCACGAAATGTCTCATGCAGGTATAAGACATATTGTTAGACTTGGATTCCAAAGATGGGGTCCCTACATCTCTGCAAACCAGAGTTACAGGGGTCCAAAATTGGTAAAATCCCCCATAGGATTTCATTGCCTCCCTATTTCACTTTCCAAAATCTCACATCTTTTCAAAGGGCAATGGCTCAGCAGTACCAAATTTTCTAGCATTGTAGGGACCCTTAGGGGGAACATGACTGGTGAGTTTCGGCGCCCCTAGGCCGAAGAGGTCATAGCCTAGGGTCACAAAAACCTGTTTATTTAGGCTATTTCAATGGTAGTGATGGTGACGTACATAAATCGCAGCAATGGCCGTTAGCAATGTCTGAATCTCACGAAATGTCTCATGCAGGTAGAAGACATATTGTTAGACTTGGATTCCAAAGATGGGGTCCCTACATCTCTGCAAACCAGAGTTACAGGGGTCCAAAATTGGTAAAATCCCCCATAGGATTTCATTGTCTCCCTATTTCACTTTCCAAAATCTCACATCTTTTCAAAGGGCAATGGCTCAGCAGTACCAAATTTTCTAGCATTGTAGGGACCCTTAGGGGGATCATGACTGGTGAGTTTTGCCACTGCTGAGCCATTGCCCTTTGAAATGGTGTGAGATTTTGGAACGGTAAATAGGAGGCCCAATGAAAGCCTATGGGGGATTTTACCAATTTTGAACCCCTGTAACTCTGGTTTGCAGAGATGTAGGGACCCCATCTTTGGAATCCAAGTCTAACAATATGTCTTCTACCTGCATGAGACATTTCGTGAGATTCAGACGTTGCTAACGGCCATGGCTGAGATTTATGTACGCCACCATCACTACCATTGAAATAGCCCAAATAAACAGGTTTTTGTGACCCTAGGCTATGACCTCTTCGGCCTAGGGGCCCGAAACTCACCAGTCATGTTCCCCCTAAGGGTCCCTACAATGCTAGAAAATTTGGTACTGCTGAGCCATTGCCCTTTGAAAAGATGTGAGATTTTGGAAAGTGAAATAGGGAGGCAATAAAATCCTATGGGGGATTTTACCAATTTTGGACCCCTGTAACTCTGGTTTGCAGAGATGTAGGGACCCCATCTTTGGAATCCAAGTCTAACAATATGTCTTCTACCTGCATGAGACATTTCGTGAGATTCAGACGTTGCTAACGGCCATGGCTGAGATTTATGTACGCCACCATCACTACCATTGAAATAGCCCAAATAAACAGGTTTTTGTGACCCTAGGCTATGACCTCTTCGGCCTAGGGGCCCGAAACTCACCAGTCATGTTCCCCCTAAGGGTCCCTACAATGCTAGAAAATTTGGTACTGCTGAGCCATTGCCCTTTGAAAAGATGTGCGATTTTGGAAAGTGAAATAGGGAGGCAATGAAATCCTATGGGGGATTTTACCAATTTTGGACCCCTGTAACTCTGGTTTGCAGAGATGTAGGGACCCCATCTTTGGAATCCAAGTCTAACAATATGTCTTCTACCTGCATGAGACATTTCGTGAGATTCAGACTTTGCTAACGGCCATTGCTGCGATTTATGTACGTCACCATCAGTACCATTGAAATAGCCCAAATAAACAGGTTTTTGTGACCCTAGGCTATGACCTCTTTGGCCTAGGGGCCCGAAACTCACCAGTCATGTTCCCCCTAAGGGTCCCTACAATGCTAGAAAATTTGGTACTGCTGAGTAATTGCCCTTTGAAAAGATGTGAGATTTTGGAACTGTAAATAGGAGGCCCAATGAAAGCCTATGGGTGATTTTACCAAATTTGGAGCCCTGTAACTCTGGTTTGCAGAGATGTAGGGAACCCATCTTTGGAGCCCAAGTCTAACAATATGTCTTCTACCTGCATGAGACATTTCGTGAGATTCAGACGTTGCTAACGGCCATTGCTGCGATTTATGTACGTCAGACTCGCCACCATTGAAATTGCCCAAATAAACAGGTTTTGTGACCCTAGGCTATGACCTCTTCAGCCTAGGACTGCATTGAACGCGACCCACGCATTGTGCGCATTCTGGACAACACCAATTACTGGGTTTATACCCTTCTGGATCCACGGTACAAACACAATGTTCCAAAACTGCTTGAAGAAAGAGCCAGACAGGTCAAAATGGAAGAATACCAGCAGGCCCTTGTGGAGACTTTAGAGAGGAGCTTGACATCCTCCCCCTCCTCTAGCCAGTTGTACGCCGACAGACTGACTTCCGCAAACCCAGGACGACCAGGAGGGCAGCAAACAACACAAGCCGCAGCTAGTGCCCAAAAGGGAATGGTATCGGCAGTGTCCTTGGAGTGGGAACATTTTCTGACACCCATGCAGCAGCGCACAGAACAGCAAGCGTGCAGATCCACCTCCAACACCGATCGCCTGGAGAAGATGGTCAAGGACTACATGTCAGATGGCGTAGCTGTGTTGAACAATCCATCTGCACCCTTCAACTATTGGGTATCGAAGCTAGACACCTGGCACAAACTGGCAATGTACGCAATAGAGGTGCTGGCTTGCCCAGCAGCCAGCGTTATGTCGGAACGCTGTTTCAGTGCTGCCGGAGGCATCGTCACAGATCGGCGGCGTATCCGCCTCTCCACAGAAAATGCAGACCGTCTGACTCAAATTAAAATGAATCAATCCTGGATTGGAAACGACTACGCAACACTCCCGGACCCCAACCAAGTAACATGAACAATGAACATCTGTGATGGGTTAGCGTTTCCGGTCCCTGTTTATTGAACCTCTCATCTGTATTACATTTATGACTGCATGGCGACAAAATGCAAATTGCTATCCGCACGCTTCTTGTCCTCATGCAAGGCCTGGGTTGTTGTGTCTCAAAGCGTGGCCTTCTCCTCCTGCGCCACCCTCCTCCTGTTCCATCACATGTGCTGCTGCTGGGTTAGCGTTACCGGTCCCTTTTCCTGGAACCTCTTATATGTATTACATTTATGACTGCATGCCGACAAAAAGCATGTTACCTTTGCAAAGAAAACAGACATTTCCCGCATTTAAAAGACAGTTTTCCCTTTGAAACTTTAAAATCGATTTTCTCAAAAACTATAAGCTCTTTTTGCTACATTTTTTTTCCTCTTGTACCCACTCCCAAGGTGCACATACCCTGTAAATTTGGGGTATGTAGCATGTAAGGAGGCTTTACAAAGAACAAAAGTTCGGGTCCCCATTGACTTCCATTATGTTCGGAGTTCGGGTCGAACACCCGAACATCGCGGCCATGTTCGGCCTGTTCGGCCCGAACCCGAACATCTAGATGTTCGCCCAACACTAGCGGGCGTGTGCTTGCGAAGTGGGCATGTGCACTCACTGCTGGCCGGGCGCACACATGCACGCTGACTGTGCGGTGGTGGTGGCGGTCACAGGGGAGGGGAGAGGAGGGAGTTCATAAAAATTGTATGCAGCTTGGTAATTGGTTAATCAATATTCACAGGAAGTGCATTTGCACGCTTGTTTTAGGTGTGTGATACAGCCAGTAGTGGTACATGAAAGATTGAAAAGAAAATACATTTGGCAGCCTCTGTTTTCCTCTGTGTTCTTTAAGGCCTCTTTCACAGTGGGACGGTGCGTTTGATGTTAAAGAGAATCTGTACTGTTAAAATCGCACAAAAGTAAACATGCCAGTGCGTTAAGGGACATCTCCTATTACCCTCTGTCACAATTTCGCCACTCCCCGCCGCATTAAAAGTGGTTTAAAACAGTTTTAAAAAGTTTGTTTATAAACAAACAAAATGGCCACCAAAACAGGAAGTAGGTTTATGTACAGTAAGTCCACACATAGAAAATACATTCATACACAAGCAGGCTGTATACACCCTTCCTTTTGAATCTCAAGAGATCATTTGTGTGTTTCTTTCCCCCTGCATCTCTCATGCACTGAAGTTTCAGGCTGCTCTTTTCTTCCTGCAAACAGCTTTGCCCTTGTCTGAATTTCCTCAGTATGTGAAAGCCCAGCCAGCTCAGAGGAGGATTTATCCAGCTTGTAAAAGATAAGAGAGAAGCTGCCCTATTCTAAATAATACACAGGCAGTGTGCATAGAGGGGCCTGGAAGGGGGAGTTCATAGCAGAACCACAACACTGAAGAACTTGGCAGCCTTCCAGACACAGGCCGACAAGTCTGACAGGGGAAAGATACATTGATTTATTACAGAGACTGTGATAGTATAAAGTGCTGCAGTTAGCCAGAACACATTAGAATAGCTTTTGGAACTTGTAGGATGATAAAAAACAGGATGCAATTTTTGTTACGGAGTCTCTTTAAGGTCTCATAACATGCCCCTAATGCAACGTATTGAAAGACTATAACTTGGACGTTATAGTACATTCTTTAGCCCTGCGTTTGGTGCGCCGTTTTCGTCGCACAGTGATGGAACGAAAACGGTGCATGCATTACATTAAAAAAAAAATTACTGAGCATGTGCAACACACACAACGCAGCAGATGTATTGCTAAACGCACAGCATGTAGCAAATTCTAAATATTGCTACACGTTACACACAACGCAACGTGTGCACTGTGGATGTTGCACAGACTTAATATTGCTGTGCGTTAGTCCACAATAAAACCTTTTCTAACGTGCGACTTTAACGTCACACTGTGTAAGAGGCCTAAATGTATTATTTGCATTTTGTTGATGTTCTTTACTAATCATTGCACTGCTCATAATTCATCCATTAAATAGGCCTGAAAATCTCTTGACTTTTATCGAGAAATTACAGAGCAAAGAAAGATAAGAAACTTACCATTTATTTTAAGAGCGGTTTCTAATGGCTTTTCTCATTTTTTTGGTACATCAGCTCCTTCCTTACTTTTTGTTTTGGTATTTTCCTCGGATTTCTGATTGACAACTATAAAATTCTTCCCTTGTCACTGGAAGTTCTCTTTCGGGAAATCTCCTTTTGTTTACAAAATATTTTTCATCTGCGGTGACCACGGTCATTGCAAGCCCAGGACAAACATATTACGGTTCCCAGATAGAGGTGCATGTTCCGGCTCACAACTGTAATCCCCGAACAGCTCACCTTTGTCTCTTCTGGCTTTATGACATTATGATGTGAATGTCCACACAAAGACGGCAATAACGTAGAACGACGACAGAGATGGCCACTTGCGCTGAACTTTAATCAAGTTTCACTTGCTGGTGTATAAATATATATATATGAAGTACCCGGACCTGAGTTTGAGAATATCAACACTGCAGCTGGTAAAAGAAAAAGGAGATTAAAGTTTCAGCAGTTGTTAGGACTCAGCGTCAGCTTAAACTTCTTCTGTAAGTTCGGCAAAGTTAGAAACTTTGAGCCATATTCAGTAAACTCTGGTAAAGTTGCCGTGTGCAGAAACCATTACTCTTAACAGTTGCTTGTTGTGCAATTAACCTAACTCATGTTACCTGGGTAATGCTTACGTTGCTAGGGTAAAATTAAAGTAGAAAGACATACAGAAAGTATGGTATGACTTTTCACTTTTGCCGTATGACTCATTCGCTTGATTTAGAGAAAAGAAACATTTCCCCTGCTTTATACAGTATTTATTTAGCATAGATATGGTTATGAGTAAATAACTTGCTATGCCTCCATATTAACCACTTCACATCCAGACCTTGTTTCCCCCTTATGGACCAGAGCAGTTTTGACATTTTAGCTATGTCCTTATTTATTCAGCAATAACATTATCCCTACTTATGACACCTAAATGATTTATACATTGGTTTTCTTTCTAGACTAACTAGGCTTTCATTGGATGACATTTTTTCTCTCAAACAATTTTGTTTTCTATACATTTTGATAGAAAAAACACAGAACACAGAACATTTATATCACGCTTTTCTCCTGGCGGACTCAAAGCGCCAGAGCTGCAGCCACTAGGATGCGCTCTATAGGCAGTAGCAGTGTTAGGGAGTCTTGCTCAAGGTCTCCTACTGAATAGGTGCTGGCTTACTGAACAGGCAGAGCCGAGATTCGAACCCAGGACTCCTGTGTCAGAGGCAGAGCCCTTAACCATTACACTATCCAGCCAGAAGAGAAAAGAGAAAAGAGGAAAGAGGAAAAAGAGGAAAGAGGAGAAAAATAGAAAAAAAAATTATTTCTCAGTTTTACCAATTTCAGTTTAAAAATAAACAGCGCTATTGTAGATAAAAAACACACATTTTGTTTGGCTATTTCTACTGTTTATCACAAAACTTAGATTATGTTCCAGTCACAATTTATGGTAAGGATATTTGAATCAGAAATAATTCTGCAGTGTGTATTTTTAACTATGAACTGAGAAAATCTTTTTAATGGTAAAAATTAATCTTATTGGCTTAGGGAACATAAGTTCCCTTTCACCAATTAGTGCTGCAGCAGATAGTGCCAAAGGTTTTGCACAGGAGCATTGCCCAAACCATGCACAGCTGTGTTTCAGCTACACAACTTATATCTATGTCCTCGTGGCTTAGATGAAGTAACAGAGGATGCACATATACTGTAAAAAGTGGTTAAGACAGAGGAGAATGGAATGAAAAATTACGTGTCATTAATTAATTTAGGTATTTTCCATGCTAAGATTACTGAATATGACCTTTTGGGTTATTTGTCTCTTTGTCTGCATGGCGTCCCTTTACTGTCTCATTGTAGTTTTGTAAAAGAAAAAAAACTGAAATTGTCCTATTAAAGCATTTTATTATGTGAGAAAAAATATAACCCTAATTAAACCGAAATCGAATCCTATTAAAAGGATCTAATTACAATTCTTACATTATATTTAATTATAGAATGCTTATATCATATTAACCCAAATTATGAACATATGCAACACAGTTTAGTTATAATACATATATATATATGTATGTATATATATATATATATATATATATATAGAGAGAGAGAGAGAGAGAGAGAGAGAGAGAGAGAGAGAGAGAGAGAGAGAGAGAGAGAGAGAGAGAGAGAGATGCAGAGAGAGATGCAGAGAGATGTTAAAAACACTTTCGCCTTAGCTATAGTATATCTATGTCCTCTGTGACTTCATCTAAGCCACGAGGACGTAGATACACGTCTTGTATCTGAAGCATAGCTGTGCAGAATATGGCTTGCTCCAGTGAACACCTCCAGCACTATCTGCTGCTGCACTAATTGGTGAAGGGGAATATATGTTCCCTGAGCCAATACAATTAAAGGGAATTTGAAATTAAAATAAACTTATGATATAATGATTTGTATGCTGTATTACAGCTAAGAAATAAAACATTAGGGCAGAGCTATTAGTCTGTCTAATATTGTAATATTAAATATGTAAATGGATGGGATAGATTCCACTAGAGAATTTGCGATCAAGGAAATCGCAATCGCAGGACATGCAGCATTTTGGGAGCGTTTTCATTCCAATTAATTGTATAGGAGCAGGGAAATTGCTCCCAAATCTCTTGCAAAATGCTACCACAAATTGCTAGCAATCGCGATAGCGTTTTGCGCTTTCTAGTGGGTTCCAGGCCTAATACTTTTATTTTCGCAGTTCATAGTGAAAAATACACACTGTAGTATTATTTCAGCATCAAATATCCTCACCATAAATTATGACAGGAACATAATCTAAGTTTTGTGATAAATAGAAGAAAAGGGCAAACAAAATGTGTGTTTTTTTTATCTACAGTAGCGCTTTTTATTTTTAAACTCGAATTGGTAAAACTGGTGTGATACAATGAAAGCCTAGTTTGTCTTACAAAAAAAAAAAAGATATATAAAAAAAGATATATATTTAATTTACTCGTCATAAGTAGGGATAAAGTTATTGCTCATTAAATAGGGACATGACTAAAATGTAAAAACTGTTCTGGTCCATGAGGAGAAAATAAAATCTAGATGCGGAGTGGTTAAACTGAAAAAAATAATTAACAATAGATTAATTGTCTCTAACAAAATAGGGCAGCACAGTGCCATAGTGGCTAACGCTCTCACTAGAGATGGCCCGAACGGTTCACCGGCGAACGGTTCCCGGCGAAGTTCCGGTGGTTCGCGTTTGCGGAAAACCGTGAACTTTTCCGGAAGTTCGTTTCACCCCCATAATGCACCATTAGGGTCAACTCTGACCCTTTACATCACAGTCAGCAGGCACATTGTAACATATCAGGCTACACTCCCTCCTGGAGCCACTCCCTCCCTTATAAAAGGCAGGCACCACCGGCCATTTGACTCACTTGTGTGCCTGCAGTAAATAGAGAAGGGACAGCTGCTGCAGCAGACTCTCATAGGGAAAGATTAGTTAGGCTCTTGTAGGCTTGTTAGCTTGCTCCTTGCTGACACTTATTGCTAAAATAGCACCCCTCAACAGCTCTTTTGAGAGCTAATCTTGTTCTTGTGATCTATTTTTTTTCTGTGTGTCCCACTTGTGTTGCATAGACAGCCTTGATAATTCATACTGTGTGGGTGCCACTGCCAGGCTCAGCACATTCAGTGACTACCTGTGTGTGTGACAGGTGCACATTGTAATATCCATTATTGCATATACCTACCTACCTATTGTTCACAGTGCACCCACTTACCTACGTGAGCACACGCAGTGTCACTGTGCCTATCCGCTACCTGTCTGTGTGTGACAGGTGCAAGGTAATGTCCATGTTTCCCTATGGCTCAAGTAGGTGATATTACAGTTTAACAGTGTACTGACCAGGAAGCTGTTTGGGGGTAATGGCCATTTTTAAAATGGATGACGGAGAAATCAATTGATCACAATGGACAAATGGGAAGCAGGAGAGGAGAAAGAGATTGAGTAGTAGACTTCGCAGGAGGTAAGTATGACCTGTGTATGGTTATTTTGACTTTTTATTTTCAGGTTCTCTTTATGAAGAGTGCTGCAGAAGATGTCAGCACTATATACAGCACTATATACAGTGCTGCCCAGTTACTTGTATTCAACCAGCAACAGCAAGTAATTTTTTGATGGGAAATGACACAGGTGTCTCCCAAAAAATAATAAGATGATGTAAGAGGCATTATTGTGATAAAAAAAAAAAAAACATTTCTCAGCTTTTATTTACATTTTAACAAAAAGTGTACAGTCCAAAATTATTTATACCCTTCACACTAATCAATAGAAATGCCTTTATACAGCAATCAAATGCTTCCTATAATTGCAGTCCAAAATTTGCCAGGGGGTTGAATAATTATGGGCAGCACTGTATATACTAAATAATATAATTATATTGTAAACTCACTCCAGGAGGAGCTCTTTATGGGAGCAATTGTCAGCAAATCTCCCCTCTACCAAGATCATATCAGTGTATAATGGGAGGAGACCTCTGAGTATTACTGGTTAGAGTGTCCAACAATGCATGGAGATTAAGTAAGGCCAAAGCAGGTAATATTGGCCACTCACAGACCGCAATATTAATTGTGCCGACAGCAGCACCCAGTGTATTATTTGGGCGCCTGTGCAGTTCAGATTTTGATGATCGGTTAGGGTGGCAAGCGATTGGCTGTAGGGAAATGGCTGCAGGTGTATCAGAAATTGGTGCTTGTCTATAGTATAACCTAGCACAAAGGGGTTGATTTGGACACTGGCGATTGGCTGAGTGGGCGTAGCGGAATAAGTATAGAAAATATAGTAAATGTATGTTTATCCTTTGGCAGGGGATGTCCTGGTCCTCCGAACCCCACATTCATGTGAAAAAACAGTGTTCTTCCACTTTAGTGTGGCCTCTGGGTACTGGGGAAACCCCGGCGGACGTCTTGGGGATGCTTTGGTTGAAAATACTTGTTTTGGAAGCATTTTCTTTGCATTTACAGCCTCCGCAATACAGATGCAGAGGCTGTCTATGGGCATTCAAAGGCAGGAGTTCATTGGGATTGCTGGTGGCGTGGGGTCTAGCGGTTACTGGTATTGGATAGTTAATGAAAAGATAAGTATTAATGGTTAATTTAGGACAATAAAGGACTATTTTCATCTTTCTGTTTTTATTTCTTTTTGTGGAAATGGGTAAGGGGTACATCAGTACCCCTATACTTTGTTCGCCTGGGAAGGATGTGGGCATGCCACCATGAACCCCCACCTCCTCCAATCCAACAGAGGGGGGAAGAGTCCTGGCTTGGCCACTCCTCTCTTCCAGGATCCCCCTTTCCCACACACACACACACACACACACACACCATGGTGTAACTCAGGGTGCGAAGCCCTATGCGGTCTGGTTATCCGGGTTTGCATGGGTGACAAAGGGTTAAAGAGGCTTGGGACCCCATGCTGTCATTTTTCATGAAATGTATAAAATGTGTAAACTGAACTCGGAATGCAGTACATTGTACTGCAGCACAGTTTATCCAGGTTAAAAAAAAAAAAATCATTTGAAACTAAAAATGATTTTCTCAAAAACAACATGGTATTTTCACACCTTTTTTATCATGTTCCTCCCTAACATATATGGCAAATTTGGTAACTATAGCATGTTCAGGGGCTTTGTTATTAACCACCGAAATCAGTACCATTGACTTGTGACCTGTGGAACACCACATTTCGACTTAATCTGAATTCAGCTGTTCCGTTCACCCTAGTTTTAGGTAAAATGGGTCCCTGGGCAAAAATAAATATGGGACTCAGTTTGACCCCATGGAAGCACCGACCCTGATACTTAGCAAGAATTAATTATATAGCAAGCTTTGCAGACTGTTGAGCTGCAGTGCTGGCCACAATGCGTTACTCTCTTAGCAGTAGAGGGATGATGTGGACGTTATCAGGAAATGGCTTAGTGCATGAAAGTGAGAGCTGCTCACTAGCCGGGGAATGTCCACTACCCTGACACCCACCAGTATTGTGATGATTTACATTAATTTTGTGAAGGGAATTTTTGTAAAATGGCTGCATTATATATTGTGATAATTGTGAGATTAATGGTTTAGTCCTTTATTCACCTTTGCCGGCAATGGAAAGTCCAGGAAGATGAACTAGTGCCTTAACCAAGAGTAGTCCATGGGCTTGATTCACAAAGCGGTGCTAACCCAGTTAGAGACTTTAGGCGTGATAACCATTGCACCACGCTGGTGAAAAGCCAGTTTAGGCGTGATAAGTTTAGGTGTGATAAGTTTAGGTGTGATAAGTTTAGGCGTGATAAGTTTAGATAAGTGTAGATAGCGTGCAAAGTCCCACACGCAAAGCAGCGCCATTAAACTCTATGCGAAGTGCACCAGACTTTGCTAGCGCAAAACTTTTGATCAGCTGTGCACTGCAGTGCTAACCTAGTTGGTGCTTAAACTTATCATGCCTAAACTTATTACACCTAAACTTATCACACCTAAACTTATCATGCCTAAACTGAGTTTAGGCGTGATAAAGGGCTTTTCACCAGGGTGCTAACTGTTAGCACCGCTTTGTGAATCAGGCCCCTAAACTCAACATGCCTAAACTTATCACAACTAAACTTATCACACCTAAACTTATCATGCCTAAACTTATCATGCCTAAACTGAGTTTAGGCATGATAAAGGGCTTTTCACCAGCGTGCTAACTGTTAGCACCGCTTTGTGAATCAGGCCCCATGTATGACAAATCAGATCAGCAAGTGAGTAACACAAAGGCAAGGGTTAAACTTGACTCACCGCTGGAAAGCTGAACCTGCTGACATTTAAGATAGGTGAAGAAACATCTGACAGCATCTCACGCCGAGGTTTCTTGGTGTGAGATGTTGTAGTTCAAGCTGAAAGGTCGCGTTTTATTGTTCCCACAGAGCTGTCAAGAAGGGATTTTGCCCGAGGGACTTTACAGTTATACTTAGGTAAAACAAGAGAAGCTGATATCATGATTGTTAAAGAATAAACCACCTTCATGAAGGGTGAAACGTATACATCTGAACTTATTCCACACTCTCTTTACTCAGGCCTGAGCCATCTGTAAAGTTACGTACTCACCCCGCGACGTGTCCACCGATGTCCCCGATGACGATGGTCATTAAGCAACGCCTCTTCCTGCTGGCAACATCACGCGACTACACGACGGGTGCAACTGGAAGTAAGTGATCGCTACACTTTGGGCAGAGTCATCAGGGATCTTAACGATATGATCCATCGTGTTGCTTAACAAAGCGCAATCACCGCGAAGGGCAATATCTTTTAAAATGCTTATGTTAAACAGTATTGCCCGATGTTGGGTAACATCTCTGCTGTGGTGGGTACGAGGCTTTAGAGATTACTGACCTTGCACCAGCTGACAGGTGAGTGTAGCTCCGCTGCTGCATTGCTCATTGTACAAACACTGCAGATGAAGACTCCCGACCCACCGCTAATCAAAATCTTCCATACGACATGATCGACTGAATCAATCGAATTTGGCCACAAAACCCATAGAGTTGAATTTGTTTGTATCATCAGTGTATCATCAGTGTCTAGAAGATTCAATGGAATCAGCAAGATACCAATGAGAAAAATCAACCAGTGTATGCAGGGCTGGATTTCTGGAGAGGCCGCAAAGGCCCAAGCCTTGGGCAGCTGCCACCCAAAGGGGCACCTAAACATGAAAGAAGGGTTGCTTCATATGAGAGAGAAGGCTGAAAACAGGGAGCTAGACTTAAAAAGGGAAACTCATACTCAAGAGACCGTCATGACACAAACAGGCTTCTGAGATACACATGGAAGAGGGGACTGCACATGGAATTGGAGGGGCACTGCTGCATGTGAAAACTGAGCCACACATACGTAGCCTAGGGGGGAAAAAAAGTGTAAAGCCGGGCTTGAGAGCATGGCCACCTTGATACTTGCCGAGGAAGAGGATTGGTCGCGGTGCACATCAGGACAAGACGTGGCTTCCCAGTCCAAATTTCTGAATTTGTGTTCGTTTAATCCCATGCCTGGCTCGCTGTTCTGCTGCAATAAGTTAGATTGCCAACCTAAGCTGACCTTCCTCCACAGCGTCCCTGATAGCCGCTGCATCAAGCATTCATCCACCGCTTAACAATATAACAGCACATCACAAGTGCTTTTAATGGAATTGTCTCTGGGGATTAACCTCCGAAACAAATTATACAGCTCTTTGTGAAATTACAAGTGAAAGTCCGCAGCGGGCAAACTGCAGAACTTACTGATGGTGAATGGGATATTTATATATGTGAAAAAAAAAGAGACAAAACAAGATGTTTAAAAGGGAACTTCAGCCTAAACAAACATACTGTCATAAGGTTACATTAGTTCTGTTAAATACAATAGATAGGTAATATAATCTCTTACCCACCCTGTTTTAAAAGAACAGGCAAATGTTTGTGATTTCATGGGGACAGCCATCTTTTCCATGGGGACAGCCATCTTTTTGGTTGAAAGGAGGTGACAGGGAGCATGAGACACAGTTCCAACTGTCCTGTGTCCTGATCACCCCTCCCAGCTGTGTGCGCTAGGCTTCAGATATCAAATTCAATATTTGAAGAGAAAAAAAATTGCACCAAAACAGCAGAAGGAGAACAACAACATCAGAAATCCCATCATGCTTTGCACAGCATCAGGGGGAAAATGCCCGGGCAGTTTTCTTCTGTGCAGCCAAAAATGAGGCTTGGGTAAAAAAACAAAGTTCTGATGCTGTGAAACTGTTAAAGAAACACCAAGCCTTTTTAGTGCTGCTGAGTAGATTTTTAGTCTGTAGGTTCACTTTAATATTATTGATTTAATAAGTGGCAACATATTGTGTGGCACCGTACAGAGAAAGAAACACATGGGGTACATAATTATTACTATCTAGTATTTAAATAGTGCCAACATCTTCCACAGCACTGTACAGAATATTTTTTCTTGTGACCTAACTGTCCCTCATAGGGGCTCACAATCTAATCTCTACCATAGTCATACATCTATATCATGTAGTGTATGTATTGTAGTCTAGGACCAATTTTAGGAGGGAAGCCAAGTAACTTATCTGTATGTTTTTGGGATGTGGGAGAAAACCGGAGTGCCTGGAGGAAACCCACACAGACATAGTGAGAACATACAAACTCCAGATAGTGCCCCGGCTGTTATTTGAGCTGGAAATCCAGCGCTGTAAGGGGAGAGTGCTATCCACTACGCCACCATACTACAGACAAAGGTATACACAACATATAGACATTGGTACATAATACAGAATGATCAGCGTCATAACTACAGGGGACCCAGAGGTGTGTACGGAGCCCAGCGACTAGTGTTGGGCGAACAGTGTTCGCCACTGTTCGGGTTCTGCAGAACATCACCCTGTTCGGGTGATGTTCGAGTTCGGCCGAACACCTGACGGTGCTCGGCCAAACCGTTCGGCCATATGGCCGAACTAAGAGCGCATGGCCGAACGTTCCCCGAACGTTCGGCTAGCGCTGTGATTGGCCGAACGGGTCACGTGGTTCGGACCCGAACGCGCTCTGATTGGCCGAACTGTCACGTGGTTCGGGTAAATAAATACCCGAACCACGTCATATCTCCGCCATTTGTCTGTGGGTTTAGCTTTGGGTAGGCAGGCAGGGTAGTTCGCGCTCCAGCCACGCTAGCCAGGGTCCCCCCCAGTCATTGTGTGTCGCTGCTGGGAATAGTAGTACACCGCTCGCTCAGCATTCTGTTTACTGCCACTCTGTGTACCTCGCTCAGCCACACTATATAGCATTCTGTTTACTGCCACTCTGTGTCTGCTGGGAATAGTAGTACACCGCTTGCACAGCCACACTATATAGCATTCTGTTTACTGCCACTCTGTGTACCTCGCTCAGCCACACTATATAGCATTCTGTTTACTGCCACTCTGTGTCTGCTGGGAATAGTGGTACACCGCTCGCTCAGCCACACTATATAGCATTCTGTTCACTGTTCTGTGTCTGCTTGGAATAGTGGTACACCGCTCGTTCAGCCACACTATATAGCATTCTGTGTACTGTTCTGTGTCTGCTGGGAACAGTAGTACACCGCTCGTTCAGCCACACTATATAGCATTCTGTGTACTGTTCTGTGTCTGCTGGGAACAGTAGTACACCGCTCGCTCAGCCACACTATATAGCATTCTGTTCACTGTTCTGTGTCTGCTGGGAATAGTGGTACACCGCTCGCTCAGCCACACTATATAGCATTCTGTTCACTGTTCTGTGTCTGCTGGGAATAGTGGTACACCGCTCGCTCAGCCACACTATATAGCATTCTGTTTACTGTTCTGTGTCTGCTGGGAATAGTGGTACACCGCTCGCTCATCCACACTATATAGCATTCTGTTCACTGTTCTGTGTCTGCTGGGAATAGTGGTACACCGCTCGCTCAGCCACACTATATAGCATTCTGTTCACTGTTCTGTGTCTGCTGGGAATAGTGGTACACCGCTCGCTCAGCCACACTATATAGCATTCTGTTCACTGTTCTGTGTCTGCTGGGAATAGTGGTACACCGCTCGCTCAGCCACACTATATAGCATTCTGTTCACTGTTCTGTGTCTGCTGGGAATAGTGGTACACCGCTCGCTCAGCCACACTATATAGCATTCTGTTCACTGTTCTGTGTCTGCTGGGAATAGTGGTACACCGCTCGCTCAGCCACACTATATAGCATTCTGTTTACTGTTCTGTGTCTGCTGGGAATAGTGGTACACCGCTCGCTCATCCACACTATATAGCATTCTGTTCACTGTTCTGTGTCTGCTGGGAATAGTGGTACACCGCTCGCTCAGCCACACTATATAGCATTCTGTTCACTGTTCTGTGTCTGCTGGGAATAGTGGTACACCGCTCGCTCAGCCACACTATATAGCATTCTGTTCACTGTTCTGTGTCTGCTGGGAACAGTGGTACACCGCTCGTTCAGCCACACTATATAGCATTCTGTGTACTGTTCTGTGTCTGCTGGGAACAGTAGTACACCGCTCGTTCAGCCACACTATATAGCATTCTGTGTACTGTTCTGTGTCTGCTGGGAACAGTAGTACACCGCTCGTTCAGCCACACTATATAGCATTCTGTTCACTGTTCTGTGTCTGCTGGGAATAGTGGTACACCGCTCGCTCAGCCACACTATATAGCATTCTGTTCACTGTTCTGTGTCTGCTGGGAACAGTAGTACACCGCTCGTTCAGCCACACTATATAGCATTCTGTGTACTGTTCTGTGTCTGCTGGGAACAGTAGTACACCGCTCGTTCAGCCACACTATATAGCATTCTGTTCACTGTTCTGTGTCTGCTGGGAATAGTGGTACACCGCTCGCTCAGCCACACTATATAGCATTCTGTGTACTGTTCTGTGTCTGCTGGGAACAGTAGTACACCGCTCGTTCAGCCACACTATATAGCATTCTGTTCACTGTTCTGTGTCTGCTGGGAATAGTGGTACACCGCTCGCTCAGCCACACTATATAGCATTCTGTTCACTGTTCTGTGTCTGCTGGGAATAGTGGTACACCGCTCACCCGTCACTGTATAGCATTGTGCTCTGTGTCGCTGCTGGGAATAGTGGTACTGTATAGCATTTCTGTACTGCCACTGTACTGCTGCCAGTCAGCGTGTACTGTAAGGATAAGTGAAATGAGGAAGAAATCCGGTGAAAGAGGGAGGGGCAAGGGAAGAGGTGTTTCCCCTGACGGTTCACGTACAGGCCACAGGGGAGCACCCAAGAAAACCCACTCAATACCACCCATGTTGTCCAGGACAACAACCCTCACAAATCCAAAAGAACAGGACCAGATAATTACTTGGATGACCTCTCAAGCGTCCAGCAGTGGGTTAAGCAGCACCAGCACATCACGCACGAGGTCCGAGTCCTCAGCCAGTTACAAGGAGCCAGTGGGCACAAAGCTGACACAACCGGCAGCGACACCACGCACACAACTGCCAGATAACCAGTCCGATGAATTACCTCAGGACACAATGGAGTATTCGCAGGAGCTATTCCCAGCCCAACAAACTTCCACCTTTCAAAGGTCAATGGAGGAACAGCCAGAAATGTTGTGCCTGGATTCACAACCGTTAACTGTGGGAAATGTACCGCGCACTGAAATACGAGGCGAGTCCGAAGAGGACTCGGAAACCCAAATCCCAGAGCAATTTGGGCAGGAGGGGTTGCAATTGCAGGAGGTCGGCCGACAAGATCTGGAAGACGACGTTGGAGTGTGCTGCGCAGAGGTTGTTGTGGGGAGCTCTACTCCACGGCGGTGGCCCACAATGACATATGACGAGTTTGAGGAGATGGAAGAGGAGGGTATGGACAATGTGGACAGAGACCCAGATTTTGTTTGTGAACGAGAACATCGCCGTCGTAGCAGCAGCACAGATGAGTCTGTTGAAGAACACACTGCTGCACGAGTTCGCCTTGTGCCACAAGGTAGGCGGCGCGCAATTTCAGGCACCACAAGCGTGGAAGTTCAAGTGAGAGGCAAAAGAGGAGCAAACAGAAATCGCCAGCAAGGAGGCAGGTGCTCCAAAGTCTGGGCTTTCTTTGAAGACTGCACTGAGGATGTTACCATGGCGATTTGCAAGGTGTGCAAGACCCGCCTGAGCAGGGGGAAAAATATTAACAACCTCTCCACCACCAGCATGAGCCGTCACATGCTATCCAAACATCCCACTCTTTGGGCAAACGCGTCAGGACAGGGTACCAGAAACAACACTGCCTCCCTTGGGTTCACCAGACCCGCCTCAGCAGCAGCAGTAGCCCAGCCATTGCGTGGTTCACAACATTCACAAACATCAGACGACGCTGACACTGTCACTTTCCGGAGTAGTGCTCTTGAGGTCTCCCAGTGTTCATCAAACACAACAACCAACAGCCCTTCCGTGTGCAGCGCTACGGTTCAGTTGTCTGTGTCGGAGATGTTTGAGCGCAAGAGGAAATTGCCAGCAAATGACCCCCGGGCCGTGGCAGTAACAGCCAGCATAGCCAAGCTTCTGGCCTGCGAAATGCTGCCATATCGATTGGTGGAGACAAACAGCTTCAAGGGCATGATGTCAGTGGCCATCCCACGTTACGTGGTTCCCAGCCGCTACCACTTTGCACGCTCTGCAGTGCCTGAGTTGCATGAGCACGTGGTCAGCAAAATAACCCGAAGCTTGAAGAATGCCGTTGCCTGCAAGGTTCACCTCACCACTGACACCTGGACGAGTGCGTTCGGCCAGGGTAGATACATCTCCCTTACCGCGCAGTGGGTGAACCTTGTGGAGCCTGGCAGCGATTCCTCACCTGCTACGGCACGGGTGTTGCCCACGCCACAAACAGCTGCACCGCCGTCCCTCCCACTGGATAACAGCAGCACCTACCTCTCTGACTCCTTCTCCTCCAACGCATCTCAAAGCTGTACCTCATCCGGAAACGCTAACCCAGCAGCAGTAGGATCGTGGAAGCAGTGCAGCACAGCTGTTGGCATGCGTCAGCAAGCGTTGCTGAAGCTAATCTGCCTTGGGGATAAGCAGCACACAGGGGAGGAAATTTGGAGGGGAATAAAGGAACAGACGGATTTGTGGCTGGCACCGCTGGACCTGAAACCGGGCATGGTTGTGTGTGATAATGGGAGTAATCTCATTCGCGCTTTAAGGTTGGCTAAGCTGACACACATCCCTTGCCTGGCGCACGTGATGAACCTAGTAGTTCAGCGGTTCCTGAGGACATACCCAGGCGTGCCCGATCTGCTGTTGAAGGTGCGTCGAGTGTCCAAACATTGTAGAAATTCCAGTACTGCTTCGGGGGCACTCGCCAAGATGCAGGAGCGCTTCAATCTCCCCCACCATCGCTTGCTGTGTGATGTCCCTACGCGCTGGAATTCTACGCTGCACATGCTAGCCCGCTTTTGCGAGCAGAAGAGTGCAGTGGTCCAGTACATGACGGCGCAGTACCGAGGCGCATCCGGCCAGCTGCCAAGCTTCTGTGGATCCGATTGGGCCAACATGTTGGACCTCTGCCAAGTCCTCCAAAATTTTGAGCAATCCACGTTGCTTGTGAGCAGTGACAACTCTTCAGTCAGCATTACCATACCACTGCTGTGTTTACTGAAGAGGTCGATGTTAAAAATCAAGGAAACAGCTGTCATGATGCAACTGGGGGAATCTGAAGGAGAAAACGATCAGCGTGATGGTACCAACATCAGGCCATCCGCCTCAGGGAACGCTGGCCCCAGCAGCTATGACGAAGAAGAGGAGGAGGAACAGCTGGAGTTGGAGCAGGAATTTCATGCCACCACTGACGAGGGCCAGAGCGGTGCACGTTGGACTTCCACAATTCAACGCGAATGGTCAGCAGAAGCAGACCAGGAGGAAGGTGACGACTATGATGCATCACAACAACTATCACAACGCTCACAAGAGGATGATGAGGATTCTGGTAGGACTCTGGCACACATGGCTCAATTCATGCTAGACTGCATTGAACGTGACCCACGCATTGTGCGCATTCTGGACAACACCAATTACTGGGTTTATACCCTTCTGGATCCACGGTACAAACACAATGTTCCAAAACTGCTTGAAGAAAGAGTCAGACAGGTCAAAATGGAAGAATACCAGCAGGCCCTTGTGGAGACTTTAGAGAGGAGATTGACATCCTCCCCCTCCTCTAGCCAGTTGTACGCAGACAGACTGACTTCCGCAAACCCAGGACGACCAGGAGGGCAGCAAACAACGCAAGCCGCAGCTAGTACCCAAAAGGGAATGGTATCGGCAGTGTCCTTGGAGTGGGAAAATTTTCTGACACCCATGCAGCCGCAGCCCACTGAACAGCAAGCGTGCAGATCCACCTCCAACACCGATCGCCTGGAGAAGATGGTCAAGGACTACATGTCAGATGGCGTAGCTGTGTCGAACCATCCATCTGCACCCTTCAACTATTGGGTATCGAAGCTAGACACCTGGCACGAACTGGCAATGTACGCAATAGAGGTGCTGGCTTGCCCGGCAGCCAGCGTTATGTCGGAACGCTGTTTCAGTGCTGCCGGAGGCATCGTCACAGATCGGCGTATCCGCCTCTCTACAGACAATGCAGACCGTCTGACTCAAATTAAAATGAATCAATCCTGGATTGGAAATGACTACGCAACACTCCAGGACCCCAACCAAGTAACATGACCAATGAACATCTGGGATGGTGTTGCGTTTCCGGGCCCTGTTTATTGAACCTCTCATCTGTATTACATTTATGACTGCATGGCGGCAAAAAGCATTGCTGCTATATCCGCACGCTTTTTGTCCACATGCAAGGCCTGGGTTGTTGTGTCTCACAAAGCGTGGCCTTCTCCTCCTGCGCCTGCTCCTGTTCCATCACGTCTGCTGCTGCTGGGTTAGCGTTGCCGCGTGGTCCCTGTTTATTGAACCACTTATCTTTATTACATTTATGACTGCATGGCGGTACAAAGCATGCTATCCGCACGCTTCTTGCCCTCATGCAAGGCCTGGGTTGTTGTGTCTCACAAAGCGTGGCCTTCTCCTCCTGCGCCTCCTCCTGTTCCATCACGTCTGCTGCTGCTGGGTTAGCGTTGCCGCGTGGTCCCTGTTTATTGAACCACTTATCTTTATTACATTTATGACTGCATGGCCGTACAAAGCCTGCTATCCGCACGCTTCTTGCCCTCATGCAAGGCCTGGGTTGTTGTGTCTCACAAAGCGTGGCCTTCTCCTCCTGCGCCTGCTCCTGTTCCATCACGTCTGCTGCTGCTGGGTTAGCGTTGCCGCGTGGTCCCTGTTTATTGAACCACTTATCTTTATTACATTTATGACTGCATGGCGGTACAAAGCCTGCTATCCGCACGCTTCTTGCCCTCATGCAAGGCCGGGGTTGTTGTGTCTCACAAAGCGTGGCCTTCTTCTCCTCCTGCGCCACCCTCCTCCTGTTCCATCACGTGTGCTGCTGCTGGGTTAGCGTTACCGGTCCCTTTTCCTGGAACCTCTTATATGTATTACATTTATGACTGCATGCCGACAAAAAACATGTTACCTGTGCAAAGAAAACAGACATTTCCCGCATTTAAAAGACAGTTTTCCCTTTGAAACTTTAAAATCGATTTTCTCAAAAACTATAAGCTCTTTTTGCTAATTTTTTTTTCCTCTTGTACCCACTCCCAAGGTGCACATACCCTGCAAATTTGGGGTATGTAGCATGTAAGGAGGCTTTACAAACCACAAAAGTTCGGGTCCCCATTGACTTCCATTATGTTCGGAGTTCGGGTCGAACACCCGAACATCGCGGCCATGTTCGGCCTGTTCGGCCCGAACCCGAACATCTAGATGTTCGCCCAACACTACCAGCGACTAACCAATAAAGGCGTCCATTCTTCATATCAAGTGTTTTTATTGCAAATATAACATGGCCAAAGGTTGGAGGGGTAATCAGGCAATCCAAAAGTTAAAATCTCTATTAGTTTTCTTGTTTATAAATGATCATTCCCCAGTTTATCTGAGTCTTATTTGGTACTTTGCCGCACAAAGGAAGTTGCAGGGCATGCTGGGTTGCCTTTTTTTGCTTCTTTATTTCCCCTCAGACTTAACTAATGTACAGAAGCAAAAAAGGACAAATCAGCATGCCCTGCAACTTCCTTTTTGCGGCAACGTACCAACTGGGGAATGATCATTTATAAACAAGAAAACTAATAGAGATTTTAACTTTCGGATTGCCTGGTTAGCATTCATATTACTTGTTTACCAGATAAAAATAAAGAATTGATTTTAAGCTCGACAGTTACACTTTAAGTCAGAGTGTATGCTTGTTTGAAAAAAATAGTGTTAAGGAAGCATTTAAAGGGGAACTGAAGAGAGAGGTATACGGAAGCTGCCATGTTTATTTCCTTTTAAGCAATACCAGTTGCCTGGCAGCCCTGCTGATCCTCTGCCTCTAATACTATTAGCCATAGCCCCTGAACAAGCATGCAGCAGATCAGGTGCTTCAGACTTTAAAGTCAGATCTGACAAGACTAGCTGCATGCTTGTTTCTGGTGTTATTCAGATACCACTGCAGAGAAATAGACCAGCAGGGCTGCCAGGCAACAAGTATTGATTAAAAGGAAATAAATATGGCAGCCTCCATATACCTCTTACTTCAGTTCCCCTTTAAAGATTTCATTAAGGCCCCGTTCACACTGCACGTGTTTCCAACCGCGTTTTGGAAACGCATAGTGTGCACTGTCTGATGTTCATGCTGCATGCCTGTGAGGTCCGGGAACGCATGCTGCACGCATTTTTTGCAAAAACGCGTGGCTGTCCCATTCACTTTTTAGTGATCGGATCAGCCACGCAATGCACACAAACGCAGATGGTGTGCGTTTGCATGCGTTGCGTTCCGCACGCATGGCCATCCGCGTTTGTAATATGAACAGGGCCTAACTGAATTTTATAGCAAAATGTCTTGCAAGCAACATTTCTCAATAATGTTACAGGACATTTGACTATACATAGGACAATATGCATAGGACCAACAGCGAGCGAAGCAATAATCCAAATACTTTTGATAATCCTTTTTCATCTATTTTTGGTACTTTTTCAATTGCAAGGTGCTTAAAAATATTTAAAAAAAATGAAAAATTATCCTCTAGGAGAAAAGTCATATGACCCTCATTCAATTCACTTTTTCCCTAGGTAATATTTTTTTACACCTTATCAATAAAACATCTTTTAAACCACCAGCAAGCAAGAACATATTTAGACTAGATTTGACAGTACTTTTTTTAACTACTTTTTGCCACTTTTTCAATTGTGGAGAGCTGAAACGTTTTTTTAAACAGAAGATAAAAACATTATCTCCTAGGAGAAAATCTAGGCTAAAATCAACTGACAATCAATCAATCAGGAATGTTAGGGCAATAGATTTCGGCCAGATTTGATCAAAGTGATCATATATTTTAGGAATCAAAAATGAAAAATTGTAAGGCCAAGAAGCTAGAAACATAAATGAATTGTACAAGAAATACAAGTACAGTTTGACACTATTATTTTACTGAAAGGCTTTTAGATATTAAAGTGGTCTGAAAGTCAGCATTTCTACTTTGCTCTAAAAGATTCCTCACAGCTTGAAAGCTACTATCTTAGATTTTTTATTTAGCAGAACATCACTGAAATGGCTAAACAAAGCACTTTGTCCTGCTATTCAGCTTCAGCTTCAAATCTGCATCCAAACTGGAGATAACAGTATCTTTGTTTGCATTCCAATGTTGTTGCAATGTGTGGAAACACAGTGTAACAGGTGAAAAGGAGCTCTCTGTGTTTCAGACACACAAACACAGTTCAGAAAAGCTCATTAGAAGATGTTACTATATAATAAAAATCAGTTTGAATAAAATGCAATGGCAGCTTTCAGGGCAAGATAAACTACACTTTGGAAACTTGTAATTTGTAGACAGACAATATTACTTGTGCACAAAAGCAAATATGATAACTGTATGAGTAATAAAAAGTATGAAAACACATTTTTATTGAATGTTATGTCAGAGTTTCAGACCACTTTAACCCTCCTGGCCAGGGGGCAGCGCAGCAGTTTTATTTAATTTATTTATTTTTTAAATCATGTAGCGAGCCCATGATAGCCGCTGTGTGGGGGACCCACTTCGATTGCCTCCGGCGATCTCTGATCAAGAAATCCCATTCAAAGAACGGGATTTCCTGGAGGGCTTCCCCATCGCCATGGCGATGGGCGGGATGACGTCACCGATGTCATCGACGTCGTGACGTCATTGGGAGTCCCGATCCACCCCTCAGCGCTGCCTGGCACTGATTGGCCAGGTAGCACACGGGGTCTGGGGGGGGGCACAGCGTGGCGAGCGGCGGGTAATCGGAGCGGAGCGGCGGCGATCAGAGTGCACACGCAGCTAGCAGAGTGCTAGCTGCGTGTTGCAAAAAAATTATGCAAATCGGCCCAGCAGGGCCTGAGAAAGCCTCCTGCGCGGCTTACCTCGAAGTATGTTCGGGGTTAGCGCCAGGAAAGTTAAAGACACTGAGGCCCATATGTAATTCACCCCTAGGAGATATTTTTCATCTTCTCTTTAAAATAACTTTTTAGTGTTTTACAATTGAAAAAGTGCCCAAATGTTGGTGAAAAAGTACCACCAAAATTATTTTCAGTATTTTCTTGCTTGCTGGTGGGTTTAAAAGGCTGCTGGTGGTTTAAAATATCACCTAGGAGAAAACTTAGGAGAAAAAGTA
Organism: Hyperolius riggenbachi; assembly: GCF_040937935.1. NCBI lineage: Eukaryota > Metazoa > Chordata > Amphibia > Anura > Hyperoliidae > Hyperolius > Hyperolius riggenbachi. The sequence goes on from NC_090652.1 coordinate 306,238,244, forward strand.
AATTGCACATGGGCCAGAGAGTCTGAAGCTAGGTTCACAGCGGGACTGTGCGGTGTAAAGTTGCAACACAACATTACAATGCAACACAACAAAAAAGTGGTAACGCAGATTAATGCTGCATTACCACCGCATACAGTAGGTACAGTCAGGGCCGGCCCTAGACTTTTTGCCGCCTGAGGCAAAAAAAATTTTTCCGCCGCTCTGGGGGGCCGCCGAGCTGGAGGGGTAGCTGGCAGGACGGGGGTATTGGGCCTAGCGGCGGGGAGGGGGTCATACCCCCCCTCCCTCGCCTGGGTCCCCCGAACTGTGCTCCCCACCAGCCTTACATAGAAGCAGCCGCTATTTGTAAGACGCACGGGCGGGGAGGACTCACCTCTTCCCAGCGTGCGCTCCACTGACATCACTTCCTGCAGCGTTGCAGGAAGTGACGTCAGTGGAGCGCACGCTGGATCGAGGAAGAGGTGAGTCCTCCCCGCCCGTGCCTCTTACAAATAGCGGCTGCTTCTATGTAAGGCTGGAGGGGAGCGGAGGACGGGGGACCCAGGCGAGGAAGAAGGGGGGTCCGACCCCCCCTCCCCGCCGCTAGGCCCAATACCCCCGTCCTGCCAGCTACCCCTCCAGCTCGGCGGCCGGCTCCCCGCACGGACGGGCGGATGCCGCCCCTGGAAATTTGCCGCCTGAGGCAAAAGTTTCACCCCGCCTCATGAGCGGGCCGGCCCTGGGTACAGTGAAGCATACAGGCAATGAAAAGTATGCTTCCCTGTACCGGGTAATGTGTTTGTTTAGAGGTAAGGCACTGCTGCAGTGCCTTACCATAACGCTACACGTTATAATGTAAGGCTGATGTAGCACTGTGAACAGCACACAGGGCCATATGCAATTCACTTTTTCACCTGTGTTTTCTCCTAGGAGATAATTTTTCATATTCTATTTATAATATTTTTTCAGCACTTTGCGATTGAAAAAGTACCAAAAAGTAGGTGAAAAGGGACTATCAAAATTATTTTGAGTATTTTTTAGCTTGCTGGTGATTTAAAAGACATTTTATTTACAAGTTATGGAAGTATCACCTGGGAGAAAACTCACTTGAAAAATGTAATTGCATATGGGCCCTAGAGTTTTAATTGCAGTGTCTTAACCACTTAAGCCCACAGGGTTGAATTTTTTTTACATCCGAGCAACTTTCACCTCCCATTCATTTGCCAATAACTTTATCACTACTCATCACAATGAAATGATCTATATCTTGTTTTTTCCACCACCAATTAGGCTTTCTTTGGGGGGTACATTTTGCTAAGAGCCACTTTACTGTAAATGCATTTTAACAAGAAGAATAAGAAAAAAACGGATTATTCATTATTTCTCAGTTTTCAGCCATTATAGTTTTAAAATAATACATGTCTCCATAATTAAAACTCATGTATTGTATTTGCCCATATGTCCCGGTTATTACACCGTTAAAATTATGTCCCTATCACAATGTATGGCGACAATATTTTGTTTGGAAATAATGGTGCATTTTTTCAATTTGCGTCCATCACTATTTAGAAGCCCATAATTTATTAAATCATATTGATATACTCCTTTGGCATGTATATTTAAAAAGTTCAGACCCTTAGGTAACTATTTATGTTTTTTTTTTTATTATTGTAATTTTTTTTTTATTATTTAAACTTGTATGTGGGTATTTTTTGGTGTGGGAGGTAAACAGGGAATTGTAAATGTTTGTAAATGTATTTTATTCAGTGTTAAGTGTTTTTGGTGTAGTTAGCTATTTGGCCACAAGATGGCCACAATCAAAAAGTCCTGAGAGCGATCGATCTCGCTCCCAGGCAGAAGAAAGGAGACCAGAGCTCAGAAAAGGCGCAGTGTCTGAAGAGACGCTGTCGGCTTTTCTCCGGGGGGGTCCGATCAGCAAAAGGGATTTATAATCCCTTTCACTGATCGGTGGGCTAGCGGCCAGCAGCGGGGGCGTGCACGGGGGGGGGGGGGGGGGGGGGCCGCGGGAGCGTGTGCGACCCGCGGGAGTGCGTGCAGCCTAACTGGACGAAATTTTTCGTCCAGTTAGGCTTAAGTGGTTAAAGAGAAACTCCGACCAAGAATTTAACTTTATCCCAATCAGTAGCTGATACCCCCTTTTACATGACAAATCTATTGCATTTCACAAACAGACCATCAGGGGGCGCTGTATGACTGATATTGTGGTGAAACCCCTCCCACAAGAAGCTCTGAGGACCGCGGTACTCTGGGCAAACTGCCACAATGTAACAATGTTCACAGACAGGAAATAGCTGCTTACAGCTCTCTCCAATGGCCAGAATAGCTAGCAGAAGCTACATAACCTGCCCACAGGAAAAATGTCACCATGTAATAAATGTTAAGTTTCTTTATAGGAGTTTATAACGCAGCTCTGCAACTTCATACTGTGAAGCTAGCCTGAGACTTATTTTATTCCCTTAGCTAGACTAAAAAGTTTATTTACTTAATTTTGTAACTGTAAATACACTCAGAGAAATATATTTATATTGTGAGTTGGTCTGACTGGATAGATTGTGATAATAATGATACAATTTGTACCGCTATTAATATGTTTTATTTATGGCCTACTGAAATGTTTTACCATTGGATGTGATATCTGCATTTGCCTCGGTAGCAGAACTTTTCCAAGTCCGGTCCTCATCCTGCGCAGTCACCTGTTCCTCCACAATGATCTAATCTTTCATATCTTCTCATCCTGTGCCTAAAATAGACTTCCATCTCTGTCCTCTTCCCCGGAACAGCCTGAAATATTCATGTAGAGAGATGCTCCTATTTCTGCCTATGAGTCAAACATGAAAGTATTCCGAATCCAACATACCCAACAGCCCGGTCACCATCATACTTGGATCACCAATTTATCTATTAAGATACATCCCTACCCTTTTTAACCTTTTCCCTAACCCTTTAATTTTTGGCTTGTACGCTGCCGTGCTGCATTTTTGAGTAGCGTAGGGAGCGCTTTTGATATTTACATATTCCAGACCCTGAATTAGATCTCTTTTTCCACCATTAAACAGTGCTGTATATGGACTAGTGATAAGCATGAATTCTGCATAATCGTAATTTTGCATGAAAAATCATAATCACGATTCAAAATTGTAATGGGACATTTCAGGAAAAGTTGCAATTAATTTTGTTTGCAAGTGTATTCTGAAACCACAATTTTGCAGTTTTGCGTAATTTGTGCTTAATTTTGTACCTATGTACAATCAGGGGGAGAGTGGGAACAGGTCAACAAATAATACTTTTTTAAAAAAAAAAACCTTGTAGTTTTTGAGAAACTTGATTTTCAGTATGAAAAGAATTTTTTTTTTAAACTGTCAGTTTTCTGAATTTAAGAACCTTAAATTTAATTGCATTTTTAAGATCGATTTTATCAAAAACAGACTTGTTCCCATTAGATTATACCCCTTAACTTAGCTTTGCTACTAACTGCGAAAGTCCACACAAAATTATGCAAAAATTATGCAAAATTACTAATGGATTACATGAAATCAATGGAATGTCCAAATCGTCATTACATATGGCCATAATTGCAAAAACATATGTGACATTTTGTACAATCGTAATTAGAAGAATATGAAAATCATTAATGTGGACATTTTCCTTTGGGTCTCAATCACATGAAATGTCGTGTGACGGCGGTGCTGCTTCGGTGGAAGAAGAGACCTGATTCAGCACCCGGAATAGTCTACATGGCATATCTCAGGCTCGGCTGACAAAATGTTATCAACCTACTGGCAACCAAGATTTTCAAGTTCGGTCTTATAGCAAATCAGCCTCATCTCCCCCAAGGTGAGATTCTCACCCATGATTCAACTCAAACAATTAATTTTCCAATTATTTTTTTTTAAATGATTGATTGTATAGAAAAAAAACAAATATGTTTTTGTCTATGGAGAAAAAAAAATATTTTTCAGATTTTTTTGATCAATAAATACTTGGATTTGTTGGAAAAATCAGATAGCGAAATTATCTTTTTTTTTATATTTTTGGACAAATCAATCATACAATGTGGTATATTGGTTATTTATATTCTGAGATCAGAAAAATATGAAATTATGTGTGGTCATCTTTTACAAGATTCTCACAAAATCAGCAGATATTTTCACCATGTGGCCATGTTAGGCAAGAATTCACACGGATTTTGTATGGTAACGATAGTAAAGTAAACATTATAGATGCTAGCATAATCTTTTAATCAATTCAAGCTTTTAGTAAAAAATCAGAGACATGATTTATTGATTGTTTCACTTTGATTTGCAATTGTTTTGTCTAATATAATGTGCCAGATTTTCAAAACTGAATTGTGAAATTCTCACTTACAGGTCTGTCATTTGATGAAAATCAAACATGCTGGTGAAGATTTTGCTAATTTCTGCTAAATCAGGTATTAACTATTAAGTATGCGCGGACAAGATTTTACGTTCGATCTTGTTGTGAATCGAGTCCTTCTTACTCTCCGAAGTTTCCCATGAGAAGGCCCAGCGATTCGGCTGCAGTCGCCTTCTCACGAAACAAGCACGGGCAAATCTTGGGTATGGTACGACCCCAAAACTTTGGAAGCACAGAATGGGCATCTACTGAGCTAATCATTTGCTCCCAGGATGCACAGCAAGGCTAAGCTGCAACATGAGAAGAGATCACACCGAAGGCAGTTATAAAGTGGGCTGGAGGGAGGGATTTTTCACCTCATCCTGTTGGTGTGATAGCAGCTAGAAACAGAAGAGAAGTGTATGCTTCAGGGAGAGATTGCTTGTAGTAAGATCTGCCTTACCAACTTACAACTGTGATTTTTAAGGTGTATAGTGTGCAGAACTGTTTTTTGTATGATTTATTGTGTGCTTAAAGAGAACCAGAGCTGATAAACAAATAGATTTATACAGACCTGAGGCTTCCTCCAGCTCCAGAAGCCTGGATCGCTCCCACGCCACCGTCCTCAGCTGCCTCTGTCCGCCGGTACCGGGTCCCGTACTTTCGGGCAGTTGAGCCAGTCGACGCAAGCGCAGTGCGCTCCCTCCGTACTACGCAGGCATGTGCGTACAAATCCGGAGGGAGCCCCTGCGCATGCGTACAACTGGTTGCATCCGGCGGGGGTAACGGGACCCGGTGCCGGTGATACAGGCAGCGGAGGACGGCGGCGTGGGAGCGATCCAGGCTTATGGAGCTAGAGGAAGCCCCAGGTATGTATGACATCTTTTACCAATTTTAACTAACCCTCGTCTCTGGTTCCTTTTAAGTAGAAGTGTATGTAGTTACACTACTTACTTATAACTATAGATTTACCACTTCACATAGTCCAGGACCTTTCTCCACCTCTGGTTGTCATTCACATTTCTGTTGGTTTCAGGAGACCACACAGCTGTAGATGAAAATCCCCAACACACACACACCGGTAGGTACCATTACCTCTGCCTAATTTTTACATTAGGCTTTGTAAGATTGATGGGCAGCATTCATGTCATCCAGTTCTCTCCCCATAGTGTTCCCTGTTTTTTTTTTTTTTTTTTGTACTATATCAAATAAAGATACACTAGTATTGGTGATGCTTCAAACCACCCTTAAACTATGTATGTACTTGTACTGGCTGGATGTCCTGATTGTACTATGTGTGGAACTACTCATGTATCTATGCTCTCCACTATTTATTTTGTACTATGTAGTGCTATGACCTGCAAATTGGCTTATCCTGGGCTTGCCGATGGGTGTCGAGTGTGCTGCGGAGTGCGGAGGATGCTCATGTACAGCTACCTATCCTTGTTCCGGTTTTCCTGTCCACTAGAGCTTCAGGCTCTCTTTCATTCGACCACAGTGAGCCTGGACCTCTACTACACTAGAGGATGCAAGCTAAAAGATACACATGCCAAAGCATGCAACGCAGTGAACTCTACATACAGTGGGATGTCTTCCACAGATCAACCCCCCACTTAACATCTACAATTTTCGTGTAAAAAAATTGGCCTACCTGAGGTGATATAATAGTAATGTCAGTATTGTACTTGAACACCCACTTAAAATACATATTCAATTCCAGTTTCAGGTCCAACCACAGAAGCTCTGACAAGACGTTGATTAGGTTGGTCCAGAACTTTGGTTTCTACTCAGTCATTTAGATTAAGGTCATTTGTGGAGGTCTTCCAGACATTGTTTTTATTGCCATAACATCTTGCTTGTTTCATAAAACGAGAAAAAAACCCATACTCTGAAAGAGAAACAATGTTCTTTTTTCCCTAGTTTTGGACAGAAGACAATTCAGCATTGCATACGGTTAGAGGACCTGTCATAACAGTCAATGGTTGTTTTTCAGCTTTAAAAGGTCAACACATAGAGCTATAATCTCTCCATGTCCGCAAACATAGAAAGATACATTATAAGTCGACCTTTAACGCTTAGACCCAGGGAATATTTATCTCCTATGTACGTTCATAAATCCTTCTCGGAGACGGTTCTTGTTTCTTGCCTGGTGAAATAGATAGGGCGCCTACTCTCATCATTACAAACAGCATGGTTTTTTAGCTCTCGTAATTAAAGGTTCTTGCTAATCACCCTGTGCAAACAGACAATGGAGGTTGCTCTCATTGATTGCTCATTAAAATTACTGCTAATGGGTAGATGACTTCAGTTTGGATATAGGATGCTGTGGGCAATTACTAGACGTCAATAGCTGGAGGCCTCTAAGATAGATTGCAAGCAAGGCAATTTTTAAAGCAATTTCAGTCCTCACATTCACTTATTTTATCTTGAAGATTCCATTGTTCAGAGCACAAGCCTGTCCAGGAAGCCTTCCTATTGTGAAAATTTTCTATGTTCTTTTATCCATATAACATTGAGTTACGCAATGTTATGCTGAGTACTGCCATTGGGTGCATCATGCAAGAAGCTGTTGCATTGGACCTTTGTTATCACAGAAATATACAAATTAAAGTACCATATTTTTTGGTATATAAGAAGCTCCGGACTATAAGACGCATCTAGGTTTGTAGGGCAAACATCAGCAAAAAAAATTAAAATAAAATACTAAACCGAGGTGCATCTACAGAGCAAGGACATCTTATGGACCTTTTGCCCCTGAAACTGTCTCTAAACTACTCTATCTAAGCTACACTGACCCGCTAAACTACACTACACTAATCCCTGCTGCCCTACCAGCTAAGCTACACTACATTACATACTACACTACACTAACACAACACTGTGTTGTGCTATCACTATACTGTACAAACACTACACTCTACTAACACTACACTTACACTTCCAAACTGCACTTGATCATGCCACTCCTTTCCTACTCGCTCTGGTCCTGTGGATGCCAAAGCGTTCCTTTTCTCATCTTCTCATCCTGGAGGTGGAGATATAGCAGTACAAAGCAGCCTCTTCCCCTCGCTCCGGTCCTTTGGATGTCGATGAGCTCCTCTTCTCATCCCGGAGCTGGTGATGTATCTGGACACATTGGCCGCTTGCCGCTATACTGCTCCAGCTCCTCCGTACTTCCGTACTCCGTACTGCTGTACTTCCGCACTGTAATCACAGTGACGCACGTGCGTCAGGTTCATACATGACCGCATGACCCTGCAGTGCACCTCTGGGGTTACAGTGCAGAAGTACGGCACAAGTACGGAGGATCTGGAGCGGTATAGCGGCAAGTGGCCAATGTGTCCAGATACATCACCAGCTCCGGAATGAGAAGAGGAGCTCATCGACATCCAAAGGACCGGAGCGAGGGGGAGAGGAGAGCGGCGGCAGGATAGTTATCTGCTTCCCTGCGCACTCTACACTTCTTTTTATCTTAACGTCTGCTCACAAGACACACCCACTCCCTCCCCCCCCACCTCGATTTGGGGAAAAAAATATGTGTCCTATATTTCGAAAATATGGTAAAAAACAAAATCTGTAAATCTGGTCATACATGCTACAATAATTTTAGTTAATTAGATGATAAGAACTTTTCACCATACAAAATTTATTAAAAACAAACATTTTGGTAATTTTATCAGTCGAACATTGATGGAGAAAGGCTGTTTTTTTTCTGACAATCATGCAGGAAAAGAACATAGAGCAATACAAAGCTGGCAGTGGTGGTGTTCTACTCAATGTTAGAACTTGTTGTGTGAGAACGTCACATTCCTCATTGACCAATACAAAGCTAGTGCAGGTGGTGTCCTATCTAATGTCAGAACGCGGGGTGGCAGTGGTTTGTTTGCACAGATTTAAACCATGGACCATAGAGTTGCAAGGCGAGAATTCAAGTTGTATGCAGTACAACTGCAGTATACTTGAATGTGTTTTTTTAGGCCGCCCTCCCCCACAGCTTGAATGCCATTATGTTGGGACTTATGCTATCTTGATCTTCTGTCTACCTGACTGCTATAAATACATTGCCTAGTGGATCCGAGGAACTAGTTCCTCGGATCCACTAGGCAATGTATTTATAGCAGTCAGGTAGACAGAAGATCAAGATACAAAGAATCGTATCGTGTAGATGGGGCTTAAGCCCTTGATGGACATTGGCCATCTTTGATGGTTATCTGGTTGCTGAGAGCTTCCTGGATCTGTTACATTTTTAATGTGTGTTCCAATCTGAAGAAATTTTTATAATAAATGGATTTTATAAGTTCAGATGATTTTTGGAGTGTCCTGGTCCTTGGTGAAGGTTTTAAGAAAATCGGACCAACACTGATTTTGTTAAAGCATACATTCGTGCAAATAGAAATTAAAAACGGGGGAGCAGGTATGTGTAGTGGGCTCCTCTCATGCCCACTGCTCCTCCCTTTTTTCCCAGTCCCCCTCTGTTACTCTGTAACGACTCCGCCCCCCCCAAACTTACTTCCTGGTCGAAAAGATCAGTGCGGACTGAGCTGGCACTGATTGGCGACGCGCATCCTAGATCGCACTCCGGCAGCCAGGAGCACCATGCTTGCTATGTCACAACTATGTAGTGTGCCTGTGCAAAGCCTTCCCTGATAAAGGATGTGCGTCGCCGTGCATAGCCTGTGCAGTCCGCCCCAACCCTCCTGATCAGGAAGTAAGTTTGGGGCGGTCCGTACAGAATAATGGAGGGGGACGGAGGAGAATGGGGGGAGCGGTGGGCATGAGGAGAGCCCACTACACACGCCTGCTCTCTGTTTTTAAATTTATATTCGCACAACCAGATGGTACTGTTATTAATAATTATACTGTTCGGGATCTGACATTTTTCAGACATTATATATTCTTATAATATAAAGAATAGACTGAGATAGCAGGAAGTTAGTTTCCTTAGTTTACTATAGTTAAAGTGAATGGGAAAAAAAGTCAGATACTCACCTTAGGAGTAGTAAATGCTTCCTGATGCTTTCTGATTAAGTTAGATGATGAATAAAGCAGTTATAAATAAAATGCAAGGTCAGCTCTCAGAGTAAAATAAGTGTACTTTAGGAATGTATAATTTCTAAATGAATAATTATAATTATGCACAAAAGCAAATATGATAACCGTATGGCATATAAAAAGTAGGAAAACATGTTTTTACTGAATATTATGTCAGGGTTTTATACCGCTTTAAAGGACTACTATTGAAAAAACTGTAAAATATATTTTTCATGTGTACACGACATATAAAGTTGGGATGGTTGCAAATGCTGATTTCCGATTCCGGTGGTATTCCAATTTCTGAAAATGCTGATTACTGATTCTGTGCATTTCTGCGGAAATCTGATTTTCTGATTTTCCTTTACTGAAACAGTTTCTTTTGTCATTTTTTTTAAATAAAGTTAGTTAATAAAAAAACAATTTGGACATTTGTTTAGTTTACAAATGTAGGCTATTATGCATACATCTGCAACACACTTCCAAATTCTCTGATTGGCAAAATACTTTAGAGTAGGAAGCATGGAACCAATCAGGAGGTGCAAAAAAATGACAGCAGAAACCGGAACCCCTCGAAAATTTTAGGCCAATCACATAGGTAGAAAAAAACAAAGTCTTGTAAAAGTAATACCTTTTATTGCCTAACTCATAAAATTAAATTATGCAAACTTTATGGGATCTAGTCCCCTTTTTCAGGCATATTTCCAGATGATAGCTGAGGTAAAACACTGATGCAGGTAAATAGTAAACACGTACATGGCAGTTGTGCTGGTTACTGTTAGATGTTAGATGATAAACAGTAACCAGCACAGCTGCCATCTACGTGTTTACTATTTACCTGCATTAATGTATTACTTCAGCTATCATCTGGAAATTTGCCTGAAAAAGGGGACTAGATCCCAGAAAGCTTGCATCATTTAACTTTATCAGTTAGCCAATAAAAGGTATTACTTTTACAAGACTTTGTTTTTTTCTACCTGCATAATTTGTTTGGCTAACATGGTACAGAAACATTTTTACTACTAGGCCAATCACAACATTTGAAAATGCACGGTAGTATCTGTGCCCTGTGATTGGTTAATGTATGTGTGTGTATTTTTACTTTTTGACCACTAGATATCCCCACACTACTGTAAACAGAACACAGGAAGTGCTGTGTATGTGTTTAATACTTTTACTTTGTGAATTACCACTGGCATCTCACTGATGCCGGCTTTCATTCACTGCAGGCACTTTGATTGGCTTTGGGTACACATGTTCCCATTAACTAATCACCGACCGGTGTGACAGCGATGAGAACATATAAAGGTGCGCACGCGATGGTGAGCGGCGATGAGAACAATCAGATGCAGTTATCTAGGCCCCTAAACCACAAACGAAGTTTACAGGGGTGTAGATATGTGTAGCAGATATTCGCAAGTGGTTAACATACCACACTATCAGGGGCTCTTGAATGTCTCCTTCTGTCTTATAAGCTGAATTGTATCTACCCCACCTGTAATCTTGCCTGTAGTGTCTTCACAGTGATCTGCCGGGGTTTTAAAAAACTCAGTTTTATAAAGTCTGGATAGTTCGGAATGTTTACTCTTTTCCACACCTGACCCCTGTAAAATATTAATCTACTTGTAGGTCCGTCTCCTGTCCGGACACAAAGCTCAATGTCTACCAGGACTCATTTATCAAGTCCTAATTTTCCTGGCGCTGTCTCTGTTTGGTGTGATTAAAAAATGGAGGATTAATGTATCCAGTAACCCTCTTATGAATATCATTATCCTTCAGCAGAAGAGTTGTAATGACATGATTGGTGTGTTCCCCTCAAACACTCAAATGACCTTCTTCCTGCGCTGCAATGAGGATCCAGATTCTGCTTGTATTTTTGTTGTCAGTGAAACAGCGAGGTCTTTTTGTTTCATTGCATCTTATTCTGCCTATTAAAGTAGGAATTGACTTTAGTATGGTTAAACAAAAGTCGATCGCCTTGTAACCCACACACTACAAATGATATCCTATGGATATTCACCTTCACACTCGATTTGACCGATAATTTGTCTCCATGCCCTGAATGCAAAATCGATCGAATGATATGTTAACAGTAGACAATTCCTGTGCAACCGACTGATATCTTGCATCTTGCTTGATCAAGTAAGCTGGACGATTCGACATGAGATCAACCACTTTTCATCGATTGGGAATTCTTGAATACACTCGATTCCTTCTCAATTTGATAAAATGATTGAATCGAAGGGTCAATCGTACTGCAAAATCGCTAGATGTATTGACAACTTTAGGTTTAGGGTCAGGATAACCTTGACAACTGTGATAACCTTGGTTAAATTTAGGCTTTAGGTTAAGGTTATGGTAAGGATTAAACAGAAAAGGTGTATTTACACATTGTGTAAGCCGTTAGGCCTAAGCTACGGCTATCAGGTTCAGTGATGTCACTGGTTTGTAGTGAATGGATAGGCTGCATTCTCAGTGATGTCACTGGTCTCTAGTGAATGGGTAGGCTGCATTCTCAGTGATGTCACTGGTCTCTAGTGAATGGATAGGCTGCATTCTCAGTGATGTCACTGGTCTCTAGTGAATGGGTAGGCTGCATTCTCAGTGATGTCACTGGTCTCTAGTGAATGGGTAGGCTGCATTCTCAGTGATGTCACTGGTCTCTAGTGAATGGGTATGCTGCATTCTCAGTGATGTCACTGGTCTCTAGTGAATGGATAGGCTGCATTCTCAGTGATGTCACTGGTCTCTAGTGAATGGGTAGGCTGCATTCTCAGTGATGTCACTGGTCTCTAGTGAATGGATAAGCTGCATTCTCAGTGATGTCACTGGTCTCTAGTGAATGGATAGACTGCATTCTCAGTGATGTCACCTGTCTATAGTGAATGGATAGGCTGCATTCTCAGTAATGTCGCTGGCCTCTAGTGAATGGATAGGCTGCATACTCTGTGATGTCACTGGTCTCTAGTGAATGGATAGGCTGCATTCTCTGTGATGTCACTGGTCTCTAGTGAATGGATAGGCTGCATTCTCAGTAATGTCACTGGTCTCTAGTGAATGGATAGGCTGCCTTCTCAGTGATGTCACTGGTCTCTAGTGAATGCATAGGCTGCATTCTCAGTGATGTCACTGGTCTCTAGTGAATTGATAGGCTGCATTCTCAGTGATGTCACTGGTCTCTAGTGAATGGACAGGCTGCATTCTCAGTGATGTCACTGGTCTCTAGTGAATTGATAGGCTACATTCTCAGTGATGTCACTGGCCTCTAGTGAATGGATAGGCTGCATTCTCAGTGATGTCACTGGTCTCTAGTGAATGGGTAGGCTATATTCTCAGTAATGTCACTGGCTTCTAGTGAATGGATAGGCTGCATTCTCAGTGATGTCACTGGCCTCTAGTGAATGGATAGGCTGCATCCTCAGTGATGTCACTGGTCTCTAGTGAATGGATAGGCTGCATTCTCAGTGATGTCACTGGTTTCTAGTGAATGGACAGGCTGCATTCTTAGTGATGTCACTGGTCTCTAGTGAATGGATAGGCTACATTCTCAGTGATGTCACTGGCCTCTAGTGAATGGACAGGCTGCATTCTCAGTGATGTCACTGGCCTCTAGTGAATGGATAGGCTGCATACTCTGTGATATCACTGGTCTCTAGTGAATGAATAGGCTGCATTCTCAGTAATGTAGAATGTGAACAGAGGTGCCAAAAGGATAAAATATACTAAAAAAGTTAAAATTGTTAGGGAGGTAGAGGTGGACTCACCATCCCCAAACAGACACAAAGCTGTCGATTTATCAACACAAAAAAAAATGTATTCACATACTCCAATTACAACAGGCAACGCGTTTCGCAGGTATATTCCTCCTTCCTCAGGCAATAACAGAAGGAGTATCACACTACAGGACAGAGACAAAAAGGAGCCATAAGGCTGCTGTGTATGTCGTTACTTGTATACATGTCTATGTATGTGTATATATGAATGAAATATAAAAAATACTAATAGATATATAAATATATAAACATAAAGAAGGGGGGGGGGTAATACTTGGGCTGGTAAAATATATTGTAATAATATTATAAAACTTGCGTGACCGTGTTAGTGGTTGGAAGTTTGAGGGTTGGGAGAAGGTTTGGTAATACTGGGTATCTGCATAGAGGTGGGTAGTAAATACATTTTTCGTGTTTGGGGATGGTGTGAGTCCACCACTACCTCCCTAACAATTTTCACATTTTTTTGTATATTTTATCCTTTTGGAGCCTCTGTTCACATTCTACAATGCCAGTGTCCAATCCTGGGTGGAGGGGTGTCTATACCCTCATTTCCTAATCTACAGAGAGTGACATCTTAGTCCTGAGTGGGGACGGGCCTAATCTCCCCACCTGCATTTACAGTGGTTGCCTGTGCAGTAACCCTGGTTTGTGAGTATAACTGCTTACAATTTAGTTTTTCTCCTTATTTCAATACATACTACACTATATTGGGCTCTCGGTTTCCATTCTTCCCTGCATTCTCAGTAAGGTCACTGGTCTCTAGTGAATGGATAGGCTACATTCTCAGTGATGTCACTGGTCTCTAGTGAATGGATAGACTGAATCTCGGTGATGTCACTGGTCTCTAGTGAATGGATAGGCTACATTCTCAGTGATGTCACTGGCCTCTAGTGAATGGATAGGCTGCATCCTCAGTGATGTCACTGGTCTCTAGTGAATGGATAGGCTGCATTCTCAGTGATGTCACTGGTCTCTAGTGAATGGATAGGCTGTATTCTCAGTAATGTCACTGGTCTCTAGTGAATGGATAGGCTGCATTCTCAGTGATGTCACTGGTCTCTAGTGAATGGATAGGCTGCATTCTCAGTGATGTCACTGGTCTCTAGTGAATGGATAGGCTGCATCCTCAGTGATGTCACTGGTCTCTAGTGAATGGATAGGCTGCATTCTCAGTAATGTCACTGGTCTCTAGTGAAAGGATAGGCTGCATTCTCAGTAATGTCACTGGTCTCTAGGGAATGGATAGGCTGCATTCTCTATGATATCACTGGTCTCTAGTGAATGGATAGGCTGTATTCTCAGTAATGTCACTGGTCTCTAGTGATTGGATAGGCTGCATTCTCAGTAATGTCACTGGTCTCTAGTGAATGGATAGGCTGCATCCTCAGTGATGTCACTGGTCTCTAGTGAATGGATAAGCTGCATCCTCAGTGATGTCACTGGTCTCTAGTGAAGGCTAGGCTGCATACTCAGTCTGTAATAAATTAGTAAAAACAAGGAACACCAAGAGCCCCAATAGTGTAATATGTACTGGTAAATGGTTACTAGATAGAGTAAATATTAATACTCACAAACCAGGGTTACCATTAGGCAACCACTGTAAAGGCAGGTGGGGAGATTTTCCTAACCCCACTCAGAAATAAGAAGTCGCTCTCTGTAGATGAGAAAAAGGGGGTTCAACCCTCTACCCAGGGTGGACTCAATATTATGCAGGAGAACAGAGGCGCCAAAAGGATAAAAGGAAGCTAAAAGCGCTTAAAAACCAAATTATTGGTAAATAGAGGAGGTTATGGTGGACTTACCTCCTCCAAGTAGACACACAATGACAGTAGTAAAGACAGTTAATATATTTTATTTATGAACTCCAAATATGCAACGCGTTTCGCAGGTTTGATCCCGCTTCATCAGGCAATAACAATGGAGCAATAGCATATGTGGTCAGTAGAAGAGCAAGGCACCTCCAGGACAGAGGTGCCTTGCTCTTCTACTGACCACATATGCTATTGCTCCGTTGTTATTGCCTGATGAAGCGAGATCAAACCTGCGAAACGCGTTGCATATTTGGAGTGCATAAATAAAATATATTGACTGTGTAATAAATTAGTGAACTTCCCTGTCCAAAATGTTAATGCCTCTTTGCTATTGTAAACTCTTGTCTCGCTAACAAAATCAGATCTATACAATCGTACAAAATGGTGTATTTAGCCTTGGCTAGCTTTGAAGAGCACTCTTAATAAAACCACATAACCCTCAGTTCAGCGCAGTAAATACGTTTACTTTCCCTTAATTATGTTTTCCCATGTAGCAGTCATATCAGCAGAGTCTATCTGCCTCTCCCCTCCGCAGAATGCATTATGATCTGTCCCCTGGTAAACCTCTAATTTGTTGGCTCCTCTTTGCGGCCGCGGCTCCCATCCGCCGGTGAGATTTCATCGGCACACCTTACAAATCTACATTTACAAAAATGCAATTATGGGTTCCTGTCCTGAGCCGGGGAAGAAAAACATGAGAGCGTCACATTACATAACAGCCAGATCTCTAACAACCGGCAACTATAGACGCTAATGCATTTTGATTTGATAAAGGAGAGGAGTCTTATTACGGGCCTTTTATCCTTTTTTTTCTGAGGCCTTCCTGTCTATTCAGTGTCATTACACGCTATCTGTGTCCTTCAGACAGCGGCTGGGAAGATATGGAACATCACAGCAATCTGATCTCTAGATGTCTTTAACACCTCGAGTGCTGAGCGGTGGCCATTGTCAGATCCGGCGGGCGACAGCATGAAATGAAAATCCCATGAAGACGATCTCTTCAATGTTCCTCTCGTAAATGTCAAGCTGCTCTCAAGGAGAACCCGTCCGCTCGTAGGCAAGCTGCCATAATGGTTTGAAACCAAAATGGCGGTGTCCATGTCGGTTAAGGGGGAGCAGTAGGAGGTTCCACTAAATCAGGAATTCAATAGGAATAACATTTATTAATGTCCTATAAATAAAACTGTTTTAGATTTTAAAAAGGGATCAGTGGTAGAAGTAATAATTAGGAATGGTAAGAATTGCAAATTCAGAATTTACACAGAATTCAAAAGGAATTTCAAATGTCATGCATTTCAAGGTGTGCAGATATGTTCACAATAGGTTACAATTTTGCTTAGAATTTCCACTTTTTCATTTGGAATTTTCCATTCAAGTCTCTTGTGCATGCCCAGTGGACATGTTTTGCTATTTATGTAAACATACATATATTAGAGCTATAAATGACTTATAAACATGCTTAAAGCGGAATATAACCCTGCATTTCAACTTTGCTCGAAAACATTATTTACAGCATATTATATGCAACCAGCATTTTTTTTTTTTTACTAGACCAGCATTGTAAGGGTTACACACAGAGCTTTAAAGTTCCGTGGAGAGAAATGCTGTCGCAGCCGAAGTTTAGATAGATACATTTAAGTGAACACAATATGTGTGGAATGTGCATCGCTCTCTCTCTCTGTCCGGGAGCTCCTGCACAGTCAGAGTGTGTATCACATTCCTCACTTGTTACTATGTGTTTACTTAAATGTAATGTAACTATCTAAACTTCGGCTGCGGCAGCATTTCTCTCCACAGAACTTTAAAGCTCTGTGTGTAACCCTTCCAATGCTGGTCTAGTAAAAAAAAAATGCTGTTTGCAAATAATATGCTGTAAATAATGATTTAGAGCAAAGTTGAAATGCTGAGTTATATTCTGCTTTAAGGGACATGAATGTTGAAATCCTAAGACCGAGGCCACACTTATCTTTCTGCACACTATGGGGATTTGTGTGATTTAGGACCTCTTAAAAGGGTCCCGATGCCATCGCAACTTTTGCATCCCCTATTTTTATGCCAATGGCAGTCATGCTTCACAGCTGAAAAGAGGGGGGCTATGAAAGTTGGCTTGACAGCACAATTGGGTACAGAGCAAGATCATCCTCCAGACAACCTAGGCAGGTGCTTGGGGCCTAGTAGGTGTCTAGGGGCCCACCTGCCACCTTCTTTAACCTCTCTCCACTTCAGCTTACCAAAAGGACCACATAGGGGCCCCAACTCTACTACCTTGTCTAGGGCCCCAATACATCTTAATCCATCTTTGCTTGGGTATCTGTTGACTGTGTCAAAAATGGTAAGGATAGGCTCTACCAGGGCATGAAGTCTAAGTTATCATTCATCTTTACCAGATTGCCCTGCAAGGGTCGTTTGGCTGCTATCATTAGTGTGAAGTGGGATACTTTGCTGCTGGTGACCACCAGATCTCCTTTGGGACCGTTCCCTCGTGATGGGATGCAGGAATTGGAAGTGCAGAGGGTAAGGGCAGGCAGTGGCCAGAGAAGTTCACTATTCTTGCAGAAAGTCAGGACAGGCAGTGGTCAGACTCAGAGAAGGTCAGTTGCCAGGTAGAGATGGCCCGAACGGTTCACTGGTGAGCGGTTCCCGGCGAAACTCCGGAGTTCGCGATCGCGAAGAACCACAAACTTTTCTGGAAGTTCGGTTCGCCCCCATAGTGCATCATGAGGGTTAACTTTGACCCTCTACATCACAGTCAGCAGGCACATTGTAGCCAATCAGGCTACACTCCCTCCTGGAGCCTCTCCCCCCCTTATAAAAGGCAGGCTGCGTCAGGCTTTTCACTCACTCGTGTGCCTGCAGTAATTAGAGAAGGGACAGCTGCTGCAGATTGTCATAGGGAAAGCTTAGTTAGGCTCTTGTAGGCTTCTTAGCTTGCTCC
Organism: Hyperolius riggenbachi; assembly: GCF_040937935.1. Classification (NCBI taxonomy): domain Eukaryota; kingdom Metazoa; phylum Chordata; class Amphibia; order Anura; family Hyperoliidae; genus Hyperolius; species Hyperolius riggenbachi. Next base: position 306,256,147 of record NC_090652.1, read on the forward strand.
TTGCTGATTCTTATTGCTAAAAAAACACCCCACAACAGCTCTTTTGAGAGCTAATCTTGTTCTTGTGATCTATTTTTTTTCTGTGTGTCCCACTGACACTTGTGTTGCATAGACAGCCTTGCGAATTCCTACTGTGTGTGCCACTGCCAGGCCCAGCACATTCAGTGACTACCTGTGTGTGTGACAGGTGCACATTGTAATACCTATCACTGCATATACCTACCTACCTGTTATTCACAGTGCACCCACTTACCTACGTGAGCGCACACAGTGTCACTGTGCCTGTCCGGTACCTGTCTGTGTGTGACAGGTGCACATTGTAATACCCATCACTGCATATACCTACCTACCTGTTATTCACAGTGCACCCACTTACCTACGTGAGCGCACACAGTGTCACTGTGCCTGTCCGGTACCTGTCTGTGTGTGACAGGCGCACATTGTAATACCCATCACTGCATATACCTACCTGTTGTTCACTGTGCACACACTTACCTATGTGAGTGCACGCAGTGTCACTGTGTCTGTCCGGTACCTGTCTGTGTGTGTGACAGGTGCACATTGTAATACCCTCTGCATATACCTACCTGTTGTTCACTGTGCACCCACCCATCTACGTGAGTGCACGCAGTGTCACTGTGCCTGTCCGGTACTTGTTTGTGTGTGAGAGGTGCACATTGTAATACCCACTGCATATACCTACCTGTTGTTCACTGTGCACCCACCCACCCACCTACGTAAGTGCACGCAGTGTCACTGTGCCTGTCTAGTACCTGTCTGTGTGTGACAGGTGCACATTGTGAAACCCACTGCACATACCTACCTGTTGTTCACTGTGCACCCACCCACCTACGTGAGTGCACGTAGTGTGATATACCACTCCGTGCATACCTGTTAACTGCACCTGTGTGACTGCATATTGTATTACTCAAGTCAGTGCATACCTTTCACTTCATCCCCCCCGATGTGGACAAAATGGACAAAACAGGTAAAGACAGAGGTAGAGGCAGAATCAGAGGAAGGCCACCCGGCAGGACTGTGCGAGGTCATGGTGATGTGATTTCGTGCGGCCCTGGACCAAAGTACAGTGCTCAGAAGAAGGCACGTCCCATCAACTCCCAAGATTGTCAGGACGTGGTTGACTATTTAACACAGAATACCACATCTTCCGCAGCCACCAGCGCTACTCCAAGTACCACATCTGCTACACTTGACAGTTCACAGGAGTTACTTGGTGGGGAAATCACTGATGCACAGCCATCATTGTTGCAACCAGATGAAGACGCTAAGCAAGTTACACCAACTCATATGTCTGAGTTAGGCGGCAACACTATGGACGTAACGTGTGTGGAGGGGGATATCATTTGATATATGATCAACTACCTGCTGTTGGTGCAGTTTTGGAGGTTTCTGAGGCAAGAGAAGCTGAGCAGGATGATTATGATGATGACGATGATACGGATCCCACGTATGTTCCCAATAGAGGAGATGAACAGTTCAGAGGGGGAGTCAGAGAGGAGTAGGAGGAGACGAGTTTCTGAAAGAAGCAGGGGGAGCTCATCGTCAGAAACATCTGGTGACAGTGTCCAGTGCCATGTATCCTATGTACAGCCAGCCAACATGCCCTTCAATGTCAGCTGCTGATGACACCATAGTGCCATCACCCCAGGGGGCTCAGCGGTTTGGAATTTTTTTTATGTGTCTTCCTCAGATCGGAGCAATGCCATCTGTTGTCTCTGCCTCCAAAAATTGAGCGGTGGAAAGGCCAACACCCACGTAGGGACAAGTGCCTTATGAAGGCACATGGAGAAAAGGCACAAACTGCAATGGGAAGAGCACCTGAGCAAAAGCAGCACACAAAAGAAAAGCCACCCTCCTTCTACTCTTCCTCCTTCAGGTGCATCATCTTCAGCCGCTTTCTCCCTTGCACCTTCACATCCACCATCCTCCACTCTGCCTCTGGTCTTGAGAGGTTCCTGCTCCTCTGCCCACAGCAGCCAGGTGTCTGTGAAGGAAATCTTTGAGCGGAAGAAGCCAATTTTTGCCAGTCACCCCCTTGCCCAGCGTCTGACAGCTGACGTGGCGGAACTGTTAGCTCTCCAGCTGTTACCATACCAGCTGGTGAACTCTGAGGCCTTCCGTACATTTGTGGCCATTGGGACACCGCAAATGGCCACCGCAGTGGAAGATGCCAGGCCGCAATTATTTCTCTAAAAAGGTGATACCCAAACTGTACCGTGAAGTTGAGAGGTAAGTGGTGTCATCTCTGGCACACAGCGTTGGGTCAAGGGTCCACCTGACCACGGATGCCTGGTCTGCCAAGCACGGTTAGGGCAGGTACATTACTTACACAGCCCATCGGGTCAACCTGGTGACCGATGGCAAGCAGGGAGTATGTGGTTGTGCAACGGACCAACTTGTGACTACTCCACGGCTTGCAGGCAGGCTTCCTGCCACCTCCTCTCCTTCTCCTCCTACTCCTCCTGCTACATCCCCTTCGCTATTGTCCTCCTCCTTCTTGGCTGAGTGGCAGTTCAACTCTACTTGTGCTGTGATCTCCTCTCCAGCTACACAGCCCCAGCTCCCCTGGGCCTATGCTGCATGCCAGGTACGATGGTGTCACACCATCTTAGACATGTCTTGCCTCAAAGCGGAGAGTCACACTGGAGCAGCTCTCCTGGCTGCTCTTAACAAACAGTGGCTGACCCCGCAACAGCTGGAGATTGGCAACGTGGTGTGTGACAACGGCAGTAATCTCATTTCCATGTTGAATTTGGGAAAGCTGACACATGTACCCTGCATGGCACATGTGCTGAATCTAGTCATTCAAAGCTTTGTGGCAAAGTACCCAGGCTTAGAGGACATCCTGAAGCAGGCCAGGAATTTGTGTAGGCATTTCAGGCGGTCTTAAACGGCCATGGCACGCTTTGCCGAAATGCAGCAGAGAAACAAGTTGTCAATGAGATGCCTGATTTGCGATAGCCCGACTCGCTGGAATTCGACCCTCCTTATGTTCTCTCACCTGCTAGAACAGGAGAAAGCCATCACCCAGTACCTCTACAATTTCAATAGAAGAACACAATCTGGGGAGATGGGAATGTTCTGACCCAACAAGTGGACACCGATGCGAAATGCATGCAGGCTCATGCGGCCGTTTGAGGAGGTGACCAACCTGGTGAGTCGCAGTGAAGGCACCATCAGCGACTTGATCCTGTACGCTAACTTCCTGTAGCGTGCCGTGCGTAGAAGGGTGGATCAAGCTGTGGAGGAGTGTAAAGAGGAACAGTTACAGGAGGAACAGTTGTGGGAGCCATTTTCAGCAGAACCAGATGTTTCCTCAACACCTGCGGCAGCACAGAGGGGGGAGGAGAAGGATGAGTTGTGTGGGGAAGAGGAGTCAGACTCGGATGATGAGGAAGGTGTTTCTTTGGAGGAGGAGGAGGCGGAGGCAGAAGAAAAACTGCAGCAGGCGTCACAGGGGGCTTGTGCTGCTCAAAGTTCCCGTGGGATTTTTTGTGGTTGGGGGGAGGATGAGGACTTCCCTGACGTCACTGAGTAAGACCAAGAGGAGATGGATAGTACGTCTGTATCCAACTTTAGGCAGATGGCGTCTTTCATGCTGTCCAGCCTGTTGAGGGACCCCTGTATAAAATAACTCAAGGGGAATGAGCTGTACTGGGTGGCCACTAGACCCTCGGTACAGGCAAAAAGTGGCGGACATGTTACTAACTCACCTGTAGGCAGAAAGGATGCAGCACTTGCAGAACAAGCTGGCAACTATGCTTTACAGTGCATTTAAGGGTGATGTCACAGGCAGCACAACGGAATAAAGGTACCACTGCCAGTAATCCTTCTCCCATGTCCACGCAGGCAAGGACAGGATGCTCCAGCGATCTCATGGTGATGTCGGACATGCGGACATTCGTTAGTCCAATGCCTTGCCTTAGCGCTTCCGGATCCACCCTCCACCACCAATACCTGGACCGGCAGGTGGCTGACTACCTGGCCTTAAGTGTGGATGTAGACACTGTGAGCAGCGATGAATTCTTGGACTACTGGGTGTGCCGGCTTGACCTCGGGCCAGAGCTGTCCCAATTTGCCATCCATCTTCTGTCTTGCCCTGCCTCAAGCGTCCTGTCAGAAAGGACCTTCAGCGCAGCTGGAGGCATTGCCACTGAAAAGAGAAGTCGCCTAAGTCACAAAAGTGTTCAGTACCTCACCTTTATCAAAATGAATAAGGCATGGATCCCGGAGGGCTACTGCCTGCCCGAAGACTAAGTCAGTCCCCACACACAGGATCTCTGCCTGCACGCCATGTGACTGCCTGCCCCAATACTAAGTCGCTCCCCACACAGCACCTCTGCCCGCAGGCCGCTTGACTGCCTTCTCCGCCACCACCAACAGGGTCCAGGACTCCAGGTGGACTCCTTTTTTTTTTAGGCTAGCAGCGGCCGCTATACTAATTTTTCTGGTGCGTGTACATGCCTGCCTATTTTTTCTGGCTGCACTGCAGCTGCATCAACAAAACAAAAGGCATGTTCATATGCCAATTCCCGTTCGTGATCATTACCTTGCTGCGGTGAAGGGGCTTGCATGTCACAATGAAGCAATGACCGCCGGCTATATGAGTGTTTTTTTTGGGGGGGGGCACACCCAAGATAATAAGGTGGTTTGCACAAGTCCAGCACGGCCATCACAACACAAACAGCTGTTTGCGGTGCGTTACACTGTGAGTTTGGTGTGTCAGTGTGAAGCAGTACTCTAATTACACTCCTTGATTGATGTATACACATGCAAGATGTTTTAAAGCACTTTAGGCCTGCAATTTAGCATTCAATGTGATTTCTGCCCTTAAAACGCTGCTTTGCGTCACATCCAGATTTTTCCGCGGGACTTTTGGCGTCTATCCCACTCCGCCATGCCCCCCTCCAGGTGTTAGACCCCTTGAAACATGTTTTCCATCACTTTTCTGGCCAGCATAAGTGTTTCTAGTTTTCAAAGTTTGCCTCCCCATTGAGGTCTATTGCGGTTCGCGAAAGTTCGCGCAAACTGAACTTTTGCGGAAGTTCGTGGAACCGAAAATCGGAGGTTCGGGCCATCTCTATTTCCAGGCAGAACGGTGTGTATCAGCAGTACGCAGTGCTACGCTGGTTTAGATGAACCTGTTGATGATGATTACAGAACTGCCTAGTGTGGTGTATTCAGTGGCTGATTATTATGTTTCTATTTCATTGCATTTTTCCATGCATAAAATGCGAGCGCACTTACAGAAATGAGTATTTATGACCTTACCAATAAAACAAAAGAAAAGATTTCACTTGGAAGATTAATCCGCGAGTCAAGCCACAGCGTACTATTTATTCTGAGTAGGATTTCCAGGCGGGCGCACTTCTCCCATCCGTTCCGCTTCTCCACATCCCGCCGACTGGCAATGATCGCCGCTCCGAAAGCCCGCGACACTCGACCGCTTCCCGGCTTTCTTCTCCATTCAGATTTGCGTATTGTTTATGTCTTCTGTCTGCGGCCGAACGGCTTAATGATGTTTAGTGAAATAATAGCAGTCGATAAAGAAAGAACATAGAACTTTTTCGTCTATTGTTTTGTTGTTTTAATTTCCCTCATGTTTGGATGGAAAATGACACAAAATTGCTGCCGTGAAGAACATCGCCGGAATGCAAAGAGAGATCAACAATTGATAAATGCAGCGCGATTATCACAAAGCCTGCTGCTGCAGAAATATTACTTCTGAATGTTTATATCTCAGCTAACAGTTAGAGATGTGAGCGAACAGTTCGCCCGCGAATCTCTATGTGGCCTTACTACTTCCGGGTCGCTATGACCCGTAGTAGTACGGCTGCGCTGGGCCAGCGGTGCGCATCTTTGATTGCGCGCCTGTTGCCGGGCACTCTCTGCACATGAGAGTGACATCACTCATGACATCACGCACATGCGCAGAAAGTGCCCGGCAACGGGGGCGCGATCAAGGACGCGCACAGCCCGGCCCAGCGCAGCCGTACTACTGCAGGTCATAGCGACCCGGAAGTAGTAGAGGGTGAGGGGTTCGCCGGCGAACGGTCCGGGAAGCGTTCACCAACATCTCTACTACCAGTCGCTTTACAGATTGCAGTAGCTGAAATGCTTTACGTATATATAAGGATGTTTCAAAGGCATAGGTCTGTATTAAGGTGGTCTGAAACTCAGAATTTCTTCTTTGCTCTAAAATATTACTTACAGACTTAAAGAGACACTGAAGCGAAAAAAAAAAGTGATGATATTATGATTTGTATGTGTAGTACAGCTAAGAAAAAAAACATTAGGATCAGATACATCAGTCTAATTGTTTCCAGTACAGGAAGAGTTGAGAAACTCCAGTTGTTATCTCCATGCAAAAAAGCTATTAAGCTCTCCAACTAACTTAGTCGTGGAGAGGGCTGTTATCTGACTTTTATTATCTCAACTGTAATTGAACTGTTTACTTTTCCTCTGCTAGAGGAGAGGTCATTACTTCACAGACTGCTCTGAAAGACTCATTTTGAATGCTGAGTTGTGTAATCTGCACATATTATAGAGTGATGCAATGTTAGAAAAAACACTATATACCTGAAAATAAAAATATGAGAATATTTTCTTTGCTGCTAATCTTCTAGTAATTATTCATAGTACACAACCAATTCATTATATCATATATTTTTTTCGCTTCAGCGTCTCTTTAAACCTACTAACAAAAAAAATGTAGCAGAACAGCATTCAAACAGTTAAACACAGCACTTTCTTCTGCAGTGGAAAGCCCCTTCAGCTTATGATCCGCATCCGAAGAGGAGATAACATTACCTTTTGTTTACATTCCTCTGTTGTTACATTCTTAGCTGTGCTGAAAACGGGCTATCTCTGCTTCAAGCATGCACACAGTGCAGAAGAGTTCAGTAGAAGATTTTAATATAAAATTATAGCAGCTATAAATAAAATGCAATGGCAACTTTCAGAGCAGATAAACTGTACTTTGGGGACTTGTAATTTGTAAAAAAGACAATATTTTTCGTGCACAAAAGCAAATATGATAACTGTATGGGTAATAAAATGAGGAAAACACATCTTTGTTGAATGTAATGTCAGCGTTTTACTCCACTTTAACCACTTCAGCCTTTAGTGTTATTTCACTGTATGCATCCGAGCAATTTTCACCTCCCATTCATTCACCAAAAACTTTATCACTAATTATCACAATGAAATAATCTATATCTTGTTTTTTCAGTCAATCAGGCTTTCTTTAGCTGGTACATTTTGCTAAGAAATATTTTATTCTAAATGCATTTTAACGGGAATATTAAGAGAAAAATTTAAAAAATGCATTATTTGTCAGTTTTCGCCCATTATAGCTTAAAAATAATACATGCTACCATAATTAAAACCCATGTATTCTATTTGCCCATTTGTCCCGGTTATTACACCATTTAAATTATGTCCCTATCACATTGTATGGCGCCTATATTTTATTTGGAAATAAAGGTGCATTGTTTCAGTTTTGCGTTCATCACTATTTACAAGCTTATCATTTAAAACTTATTAGTAGTATAATCTCTTGACATGCATATTAAAAAAGTTCAGACCCTTAGGTTACTATTTATGTTTTTTTTTTCTTTATTGTAATTTGTTTCTAATTAAAATTTTTATTTGAGTATTTTTGGGTGTGTGGAAGGTAAACAGTTAGTTTTAAATGTAAAAGTGTTGCTATTTGGCCACAAGATGGCCACAGTCAAAAAGCGTACTTACAGGAAGGGAAGAGGGGATGTGTAACAGAACAATCGCGGCTTCTCCATTGAAGTCAGCGATCGTACTAAGGGACTTAGATCAATGAATGGGAACTGCTTTCCCATTCATTGATCTCGGGGCTAACTTGTGGCCCTGTGAACCCCGGCGGCTCCGGTTTTTCATGGACGTAGCTCCTACATCCAGCATGCATATTTGGACGTAGAAGCTACGTCCTGAAAGCTAAAGTGGTTAATAGATAATAGCAAAGGTGAGCACAGGTGCAATAAGTGATGTAGGCTTAATAAGTATGGCCAAAGGAGAGACAGACCACTAAGAGAGAGCAGGAGAGAGAAAATGAGAGTGCAAAGTGCCACTAAGGTAGAGTGCAAAGTTAATGCAGAGTGAGAGTGAAAAATAATGCCACATAGAGAGAGAAGCACAGAGTGCAGCAAAACAAGCTAAAATGCAAACTACTGCAGAGAAAGCGTACTATAGAAAGTTTAGCATAGTGTGAGTACACGCCTTTAGACAACTTAGGCAGTTACCTAGGGCCTGGAGAGACGCTAGGGATCTAGTTGACTTTGGCCTCCCTTAAAAACAGCCAAGGATGGTCCAAAAGATGATACTTGCCTAAGGCCCAATTTCACCTTAATCCCTCTCTGTCTTTAGGCATTAGAAAGTTGCTTTTCATTGAGGGAGGTTTGGATAAGGGATACAGAATTGAGATTTCATTAACCTCCCTGGTGGTATGATTATTTCTGGATCTTAGGGTCTTTTCAACACGTTTCAGACCCTAAAATCAGGAAAAAATCATGCCGCCAGAATGCCTGCAGCAGCCCCTGCTCTCACTCACCTCCCTGGAATTCAGTGCTGCAATTTTCCCTCCATCCTCTGGGTGGCGCTGTAACCCTGTAGTGAGAGTGCCAAAGGTGATTCAGAGCTTACAAGGACATGAAGGAGAATGGCTGCTGGCGTATGGATCCCCTGGGAGGTGAGTAAAAACTCCCCCTGCGTGCCATTACTCTGCACTGAGCTCCCGGCGGCTAGCCCGAGAATAGCTCTAATGTTACCGACAGGGACGTTAATGTCGGGGGAAACAAACTCTATTTTTCTTACCTGGGGCATCTCCCAGCCCCCCATAGCCTCATAGGTCCTTCGGTTTCCTCCCAATCTGGTTCCTTGTGCTGCTGTGCCTCTCCGAAAGATTGCGACTGTGCATGCGTGGCTTGACGCTTATCACAGCACTATTACTCACCTCCTCCCCCTCACTCACCTCCTCCATCAGCCATTCTTAATCATTAGTTGCCCTTAGCGGTGCCTGTGGCTCTCCCAGCAGCAGGTCTCGGTCTCCACTCCTTCGGTTGCAGCAACGGCTCCTCCTCCTTCTCCTCAAAACTGCAGGCAGCCTGCGTCAGTCCCTTGCTTCTGGTGTGGTGCTTGCCTAGCTCAAGTCACCACAGACAAATGGCAGGTGGGCAGCAGCATCTCTCTCTGTCTTCCGGAAGTGTTGTGTCATGTGACATCACCACCATTTTCCGGTTTATGACCGGTGCTGCCCCCATGTAAGCTGCCAACAGGAATTACGTGATTCAGGTTACTGCATAGAAGGTCCGTCCCTGGAAGGAGTTTTGGGGACCCCAGCTACTTATCCTCCCGTCCTCTGATATAGCCCCTCTCTTCGGGGCAGGTGCTGATGTATAAAAAAATCAGAATTTCAGAATGTAGCGCAAGTTATTTTGTCCTCTTTCTGCTTTAATTATATTTTTTAGCAGATGCCCAGCACCAGTCATCAAGCTCCTACCTAAATTCTCCCCTGGAACCTGAAAGAGAAGAAGAGATTGGAAAATATTGGCATTCGGCATAAGCCCAAAATTCACAGCACAGCCATACGAAGCAGTTAATAATAGCACGGCCAAAAATCTTTGGTGTGGAGGTTATTATTTGTTGGGTATGGGGCGGGTTATTTGTTGCCCGGGGGAGGGCTATTAGCTGCCTGGGGGGAGGGTTATTAGTTGGGGGTAATTAGTTGCTTGGGGGGAGAGTTATTAGTTGGGGGTTATTAGTTGCCTGGGGGAGGGTTATTAGTTGGGGGGGTTATTTGTTGCCTGGGGGAGGGTTATTAGTTGCAGAGGGAAGGGTTATTAGTTGCCGGGGGAAGAGTTATTAGTTTCCCAGGGGGAGGGTTATTAGTTGCCCGGGGGAGGGTTATTAGTTGCTGGGGGAAGAGTTATTAGTTTCCCAGGGGGAGGATTATTAGTTGCCCGGGGGAGGGTTATTAGTTGCTGGGGGAAAAGTTATTATTTTCCCAGAGGAGGGTTATTAGTTGCCCGGGAGTAGTGTTGGGCGAACACCTGGATGTTCGGGTTCGGGAAAGTTCGCCGAACATGGCCGCAATGTTCGGCATGTTCGGGCCGAACCCCGAACTCCCCGAACATCCCGCTTTTGGGGGCCCTATGGGGTCGCAGGCATAAGGGGGGAGCATGCCCCGATCGCGGGGGGGGTCGGAAATTCCCCCCACCCCCTCCGCTAGTGCTCCCCCCTCTGCCCGCTTCCCCATTCAAAAGTTAGGAAGTGAAACTGTACCTGTGCGGCCGGTAGTGGGTGGCTGGCAGTGGGCGGCACTATGGAGTGACCGAGGAGGAGGAGGAGTCCGGAGAGTGACGCGTTGAGGGAGGCCGGGCAGCGGGCGGTTCAGCAGTAGTACCGTACTACTGCTGATCCGCCCACTGCCCGGCCTCCCTCAACGCGTCACTCTCCGGACTCCTCCTCCTCCTCAGTCTCTCCATAGTGCCGCCCACTGCCAGTCACCCACTACCGGCCGCACAGGTACAGTTTCACTTCCTAACTTTTGAATGGGGAAGCGGGCAGAGGGGGGAGCGCTAGCGGAGGGGGTGGGGGGAATTTCCGACCCCCCCCCCGCGATCGGGGCATGCTCCCCCCTTATGCCTGCGACCCCATAGGGGGCCAGTATTCGGGCGAACAGGGCCCTGTTCGTGCCGAACAGGGGCCCTGTTCGGCCAGGCAATGAGCCGTTCGGGCGAACCCGAACAGTTTGGCCGAACACCACCAGGTGTTCGGCCGAACGCGAACATCACCCGAACAGGGTGATGTTCTGCAGAACCCGAACAGTGGCGAACACTGTTCGCCCAACACTACCCGGGAGGAGGACTATTAGTTTCCCGGGGAGGGCTATTAGTTGCCCAGGGGAGTGTTATCAGTTGCCTGGGAGGAGGGCTATTAGTTGCCCGGGGAGGGTTCTTCATTACCTTGGGGAGGGTTAGTAGTTGCCCGGGAGGAGGGTATTAGTTGGGGGGGGAGTTATTAGTTGCCCAGGGGAAGAGTTATAAGTTGCTGGTGGGCAGAGGTTATTAGTTATTAGTTGTCCGGATAGGGAGGGTTCTGTGTGAGTAGGGAGGGGTTAGGTCCTAGTCTAGAGAAATGTTGCCGATATTTCACTTTATCAATCAGGTTGCAGAATGTTAGTAAATATACTGCTTTTCTACTACCACAACAAAATGCTAATGTACCGGGGTTTTATATTTTTGGGTTACCGCCGCTCCTAAATTAGCGCACATTTTTTACAAAAGTATGCCTGCCATGTACCCTATACTGCAAGAATAAGGGTCCTTTCGCACTGAATCCGCTGCGTTCTATCCCCACCCAGGGACAATGCACTGATATTTCTATGGTACGTTCAAACTGGGGTCATGTGGCAGGTCCCGTCGGAGTAACATACAATGTGCGCATTACACAGTGGCATTGACGTATACTTTCATGCACCCAAAAGTAAGAAATGTCAAAATAGGTATGGTAAAGAAAAGAACAGTGGGAAATCAAGGCTTAAAGAGAAACCATAACCAAGAATTGAACTTCATCCCAATCCGTAGCTGATACCCCCTTTCCCATGAGAAATCTTTTCCTTTTCACAAACAGATCATCAGGGGGCTCTGTATGGCTGATATTGGGGGTGAAACCCCTCCCACAGTGTGATGTCAGCACCTAGGTACTGACATCCCACTGTGGGAGCCTTGTTGCATTGTGGGGAAAAACAGCTGTTTCCAACTGCCAAAAAAGCAAAGCAGCCTCTTCCACTGACATCACCTGCCAGCAGTAAAAATGTCACCATGTGGTAAATGTCAAAATGTAAGTCAGGGAGAGGAAAGATTTTACAATGGGCAAACACTGACTAAACCATTTATACATAATTATAACTTTCAATACATACTCTTTGCTGAGTTTAGGGCTTGTCTGACACGCAAAGATTAATTTCCTATTAGTCTCCACCACACATTATGGAGCTTTTACTTGTTAGAGGTTTAACAAAATAGTTACCTTTAAGCAAACCTGAACTGAAAATTAAAAGTCAAAATAAACATACACACGTCATACTTACCTCCTGTGTAGTCTACTCATCAATCTCTTTCTCCTCTCTTGCATCCTGTTTGTTCATTGCGATCAATGGAAATCTCCATCCTCCATTTTGAAAATGGCCATTACCCCATAACAGCTTCCTGGTCAGCACACTGTTAAATTGTAATATTGCTGAACCATAGGGAAACATGGACATTACCTTGCTTATCAGTCGTCCTTTCAGTTATAACTGACAACAACTGACAAAATCTTGTCAGAAATGGAAGGAATCATTGTAAGAAGAAAATAGTGAGCTTCTGAGAGGAACTGATGACAAGGTAAGTAAATAATATTCATTTGAAGGTACATCATGTGTTTATTTTAAATAATTTTACTCAGTTCAGGTTCACTTTAAACTGCAGTATAGTAAAACAATCACAAGATGTCACTGTGTGTAAAATGGAAAGTTGATCTCTGTGGGATTGTTATTTCCTGTACTCACTCTGTATGCTCTCTGTTTTGATCAAGCTGCATTACCTGATAGTGGTGTATGATACATCTCTGCATGTTTTCTTCAGTAATGAGTTCTAACTTGTTTTACTGGGGGCCTATCTGCGTGTACAGAACACTCTGCTCCAACGTTACTTACAGACACAATTCAGACAACGATTTACAAAAATCATAACCGCCAGCATCCGTTATCCCACAATAACATACCTGTGAGATGGAATGTTTGTCTGAAAGAGATTTTTATTCTCACAAACCAAAATATGGGCTGATAAAGGCAACAAGCAGACCATGGTGCTTTGCATGCAGACGATTGAAGGTATACTGTAGGTTGTACGGTGGGAATTGCTCATCTACGCTGGGAAAGAGTTCAGAGGCAGCATTTGGCGGACGGCCATGTTGACAGCGCAATGCGCAGAGGGACGCAGCGGGAATACAGAGGCGCTCTGGAGAAGAAGCAATTTGCTCCTGGTGAGACTCTCTGATAGAAAGTAATGGATGACTATTGGCCCCTGCGGTCTGCTAGCGGCACAGCGGAGGAAAGTTCCAAGCGAAGTGTTTTATTTACAACAGTAATCTTCTCTGATATCTTCTGCTTTTTGGAAGCCAAAGTCCAGATACTTTTATTACTTTTTTTTATATATACCCACTTCAGAGAATGATAAAGATGGTTAATGACATATTTAAAGGTCAACCCAGGTGACATGTGACATGATAAGATAGACATGTGTATATACAGTGCTAAGCGCATCGCCACTGAAGGTGCTGGTGCTATATAAATTAACAAAAATAATAATAAGCATGCAAATAATTACAGTGCTGTGTTCCTTTTTTTCTTTCTCTGCCTGGAAGAGTTAGAGTGGACCCAAATTAAAAATACAAGATTTCAGGAATAAAATCTATTTTCTAAATTATAATAATAATTAGCAGCCTTTTTCAGCTGCATGATGACAAATATAAAATATTTAACATTTATTGGAGGAACCCCTCCCTTCCTTTCAAATTGCCGGGAAAGAATCTGGCAGACTGGTGGAGGAGATGGTGTCCAGCAAAGGAGGAATTGCTAATGGCTGCCACCTGTATAAACCTAGTTATGAAAAGAGAAGGGTGAAAAGCATGCACTGAAATGCTTATAGGCTTGAAGAAGTGTTTATTTATCTTTGTATGTGTCAGAGTGGTGCAACTAAATTTTTTTAATTAAAAAAATGTTTGGTTTGGGTCCACTTTAAACATCAGGTATGCAAGAGACAGTTTCTGTCCATGTCAGACTGGGTCAGACTATGGCCTCAATTCACTAAGCTTATCTCCTGTCTTTAATAACGTTTCTAGAGTGGTCACCATGGTGATAAGGCATGTCGTATTCAGAAAACATTTTACCTCAGGCAAACCTAAAGTTAACTGTTCTGTCTTTAAGTTAACTCTTCAATCCTTAAAATAACTCCAGAATTAAAGACAGGCTGTTTATTAACTGCTTGTAAAAATAACTACAGAGGAGGTCAATGAACTACAGAGGAGGTAACTTAAGGAATGAAGAGATAAGATAACTCTCTCACTGTGTGGAGGTAAGTTTACTCTTGCCTTATTATCTCCAGCATGATATTAGTGAATTGAGGCCTATAGCATAACCCTCACTGATTAGTAATTACAGCCATAAAACACTTTCCTGTCAGTAAATGGCTTCTGAGAGCAGGAAAGAGATAAAAAGGGTCAATAATTTGATTTGAGCTCTAGCATACTTCAATGAAGGTGTCATTGAGCAGAGACAATGAAACAGTAAAAACTTCAAAACTAAATTTAAATATAAAATACAACTGTGGGATATCTAAAAGAGTCATAATTAGGAGAAGAAGGATAGATATATAATTGTTTTTCTCAATAGTTTATTTTCACCTCGGACGTCCTTTAAAGGGCCAATTAAATTGACAAGAACTGCACTTGAGAGTGAACACTGCCATTTCAGCGCAGGAGACTTGGGCGCAGTTACTTTTAAAACACTATAATTCAGCCTCCAACAATTGCTGGAAACAGAATTATTTCATTCCCCACCATCCATGGCGGCCTGGAGGGGGAATAGTAATTAATACGGCCGGGACTTGTGCAGCAGCAGGTACAGCCATATACCGGCTGTATCCTGCGCCCAAGTCTCCTGCGCTGATTCTTCTCGTACGCCTTGAGAGGCCCAAAACTCAGAAGAGGATGGGCACCGCATCACAGGCCAGATAATGTATAAATGCACATATGGTGATGTATGGGCACTTAAAGGCTGGTTTCACACTGGTGATTGGTGGTAGCGGTGTGGTGCGGACTATGTATTCCCTCTCTGGCAGCCGGCCAAGCAGGAAGTGATGCTTATTTCCTGTGGCCGAAGCAAACATGTGTGGGAAAGCATATTGCTAAAAATACGCTTCTGAGCATGCGCAAAACATAAAACTTACGGTATGTTTTCACACACACGTGTCTATAAACTTACACAACTTCCGTTCTGCTGCACGTCACCGCAGGTTGCCACAGAACCAGATGGTAATGTTGCATCATGCCGAACCGTGTCAGAATGAAAGTCCACATATACTTTCTTTGCCCTGAGGATGGGTGCGGTAAAAATACTGCACCACACCGCCCCAGTGTGAAACCACCCTGAGACTTAATTCGGAAGTTTGACATTCCTAGTCTTGAGGGAGGAGAAGGGAGACAGTCTTGTAATATTATTTCATTGTGGAAAGGGTCTATAAGCCTGGCCCCAGGGAATCTAAGCACATGGCCAGATTTTACGCACGGTTACAAAGGCCATGGCCTAGGGCACCAGTAAAGCAAGGGGCGGGCTGTGGGCAGCAAGGTGGCAGTAGCAGTTAGCTTGCCGAACATTCGTCCTGCTACACAGAGTTTACACACATAGCGGTGGGTGGCTACTAGCAGCAAGATCTGGCCCTTGGGGATGAAGGGGCAGTTACAGTGATCTCTGAACTGCCTGTCACTCACTGAATGTGCTGCTTGCCAAGGAATTTACCATCCGATCCCTGCCATCCTGTCACTCACTGTCCTCGGAGGAGTTTATAGTGTAATCCCAGCCATCCTGTCACTCACTGTCCTCAGAGGAGTTTATAGTGTAATCCCAGCCATCCCGTCACTAACTGTCCTCAAAGGAGTTTATAATGTAATCCTTTCCATCATGTCACTAACTGTCCTCAGAGGAGCTGATAATGTAATCCCTGCCAACATGTCACTAACTGTCCTCAGAGGAGTTTATAATGTAATCCCTGCCATCACTTCACTAACTGTCCTCAGAGGAGCTTATAATGTAATCCATGCCATCACTTCACTAACTGTCCTCAGAGGAGTTTATAATGTAATCCCTGCCATCACTTCACTAACTGTCCTCAGAGGAGTGTATCATGTAATCCCTGCCATTATGTCACTAACTGTCCTCAGAGGAGTTTATAATGTAATCCCTGCCATCATGTCCCTAACTGTCCTCAGAGGAGTTTATAATGTAATCCCTGCCATCATGTCCCTAACTGTCCTCAGAGGAGTTTATAATGTAATCCCTGCCATCATGTCACTAACTGTCCTCAGAGGATCTTATAATGTAATCCCTGCCATCGTGTCACTAACTATCCTCAGAGGATCTTATAATGGAATCCCTGCCATCATGTCACTAACTGTCCTCAGAGGAGTTTATAGTGTAATCCCAGCCATCCTGTCACTAACTGTCCTCAAAGGAGCTTATAATGTAATCCCTTCCATCATGTCACTAACTGTCCTCAGAGGAGTTTATAATGTAATCCCTGACATCACTTCACTAACTGTCATCAGAGGATTTTATAATGTAATCCCTGCCATCACTTCACTAACTGTCCTCAGAGGAGTTTATAATGTAATCCCTGCCATCATGTCCCTAACTGTCCTCAGAGGAGTTTATAATGTAATCCCTGCCATCATGTCCCTAACTGTCCTCAGAGGAGTTTATAATGTAATCCCTGCCATCATGTCACTAACTGTCCTCAGAGGATCTTATAATGTAATCCCTGCCATTGTGTCACTAACTATCCTCAGAGGATCTTATAATGGAATCCCTGCCATCATGTCACTAACTGTCCTCAGAGGATCTTATAATGGAATCCCTGCCATTGTGTCACTAACTATCCTCAGAGGAGCTTATAATGGAATCCCTGCCATCATGTCACTAACTGTCCTCAGAGGAATTTATAATGTAATCCCTGCCTTCATTCCACTAACTGAAGTTGGAGTTTAGGATAGTGTCAGTCCTGGGGCAGCTGGTCATTGTGGGCCTTGGCCCGTAAAAAGTACAAATCCGGCCTTGTCTAAGCATGCATCCATTTAAAACCTCCTAACACAAATGAAACGTGTTCTTTTTTTCATGTTTAGCTTCCAGGAACATCTGATAATTGCAGTATTTTACTGTGTTCTGGGACACAGTAAAAC
Organism: Hyperolius riggenbachi; assembly: GCF_040937935.1. NCBI lineage: Eukaryota > Metazoa > Chordata > Amphibia > Anura > Hyperoliidae > Hyperolius > Hyperolius riggenbachi. The sequence continues at coordinate 306,273,193 of NC_090652.1, forward strand.
GGATCACTCCGAGTTCATTGCATATTCCAATTAAGTTCACTTTCCATGATCCTGTAAAGTTTCAGAAGCAGCTGTGTCGTGGTGAGGGAACTTTTTGTGTCACACTGCGCCATGTAATGATCCAAGTTTATGAACCATTACCTGATTTAATTAGCAAGTTTTGTAATGAAGAGTAGGAGGCTTGTGCTGCACCGTATGATGCAAATTTACCGGTTTTGCTTTTCCATGCTGGGGTTGGGGGAGTGGAGTGCGGGATGTGAGGGAGGGGGATGGGGGGGGGGGTCATTAACTCATTCTCATTTGGGGAACCCAATTAGAGCCGTGAATTGGTTTTCTCTTCTTTGCCGCAGTTTAGCATTAATATTTTAGCTGTGTTAATATTTCCTGTGCATTAAGTGAAGTTTTATTAAAATCATAATGAACAGAAAATTAGGTAATTTTCCTAAAACTATGGAAAACATGACCCTTAATAACCTTAATAAGTTAATTAGCAAAGTTCTGGTTATCGTTAATGATTTTTTGAGATGCACTTATGAGATCTTTCCAATGAAAGTATAAGTGTCTAAGGTGAGGATAGAACCTCTAATATTCCGGCAAATATCATCCAGAGGAATAATGGAAGAGAAAAAAACTACACCAATCAGAGGTTGCAAATGTCCGAGTCTTGCGATTGGTCTAAATTTAATGTCTGCAGTATTCTGATTACCAAGGTAAACTTTTGCATTCTCTGATGGGTACTTCCGAGTCTTGTTATTGGCCTAAAATTTCCAAGTAGTAATGATCGGAATCAGCTAATTACGGTTATGTCAAATTTTGCGTAAATGTTAGCAATTACGCCTATACGGAATTACAAATTGTTAATTCAATTGACTCTGTATAAGTATTCGTAATTATGCATGAATACATGCTATTGCTACCAAAATTGTTACATATGTTAAAGAGACTCTGTAACAAAAATTACAACATTTTATCTACCATCCTACAAGTTCCTAAACCTATTCTAATGTGCTCTGGCTTACTGCAGCACTTTCTACTATCACCGTCTCTGTAATAAATCAATGTATCTTTCCCCTGTCGGACTTGTCACCCTGTTTTTGGAAGGCTGCCAACTCCTCCGTGCTGATCTGTTATGCACGCCCCTCTCCAGGCCCCTCTATGCACACTCCAGTGTGTGTGTTATTTACATAAGCCAGCAGCGTCTCTGCTATCTTATCAGTGATAGAAGAGAGCTGGATAAAAATCCTCCTCTGTTAGGCTGTGAAAAGAGCTGGGCTGACATACGCTAAGGAATTAGACACAGGCAGAGCTGTCTGCAGGAAGAAACAAACAATGAGCCTCACAGCCTGTAACTTTTCAGTGTGTGAGAGCTGCAGGGGACAGAAGGTAAACACACAAATGATCTCTTGAGATTCAAAAGGAAAGCTGTATACAGCCTGCTTGTGTATGGAGGTATTTTCTATGTGTGGACATACTGTACATCAACCTACTTCCTGTTTTGGTGGCCATTTTGTTTGTTTATAAACAAACTTTTAAAAACTGTTTTTGACTACTTTTAATGTTGCGGGAAGCGGCGAAATTGTGACAGAGGGTAATAGGAGATGTCCTCTAACGCACTGGTATGTTTACTTTTGTGTGCTTTTAACAATACAGAGTCTCTTTAAAGTGGACCCAAATTAAAAATACAAGATTTCAGAAATAAAATCTATTTTCTAACTTATAATAATAAATAGCAGCCTTTTTTCAGCTGCATGATGACAAATATAAAATATTTTACATTTATTGGAGGAACCCCTCCCTTCCTTTCAAATTGCTGGGATTTTTACTGGTGGAGTAGATGGTGTCCGGCAATGGAGGAATTGCTAATGGCTGCCCCCAGTATAACGCTAGCTATGAAAAGAGAAGGGTGAAAAGCATGCACTGAAATGATCATAGGCTTGAAGGAGTGTTTATTTATCTTTGTATGTGTCAGAGTGGTGCAACTAAATATTTTTAATTAAAAAAATGTTTGGTTTGGGTCCGCTTTAAGGAGAATAATCAAAAAGAGAATTTTTCAAAAAGACCTTCTAGTTTTTGAGAAAAATAGATTTTAAGGATGCAAAGAAAAATGTTTTTTAAACTCAGAAAAAATGACAGTTTAAAACAATTTTTCTTTTAAATTGTTAAAATTAATTTTCTCAAAAACTGTAAGGTCTTTTTGAAAGATTCTTTTTTTTTTTTACTTGTACCCATTACTCTACTTAACATATGTAGAAATAGCATGTTTGAGGGCTCTGCAATTCACTGCCAAAGTCGGCACAAAATTACGCATACATAACGCATAAAATTCATATGTAATTATGAATAATTACAATTACATACAAAATTAATTATGCTTATCCTCTAAATTTTGCATAATGATTATGATGCGTAAATGCAAGTTAAGATGCGTAATTATGCATAGGAGTAATTTCTGCACATCACTATTTCCAAGTCTCGGTAATGCGGTATTTCCACGAAATTACAACTTCCGCACTTTGATTTCCGATTACCGCAGTGGAAAGCCAATTTCTGCTTAGAGATCGGAATTGAAGTCTTCAGAATGTCACTTAAGTAGAGATGATCATAATTTGCTAATTACGGTTACGCAAAATTTTGTGTAAATTATGGCCATGCATAGTTACAGTTAAATTCAATTAATTTTGCTTAATTCATTTGTAATTTTGCGTAATTGTGCATAATTTTCACATACTTTTGTGCCGACTTTTGAGCCAGCAGTTAAGCAAAACCCCCATACATGCTATCGTCACCAGTATTCCTACGTAATATAATGGAAATAGTGGAAACAAGTAAACAGATAATGTTTCAAAAAGACCAATTAGTTTATAAAAATTCAAAGAACATTGATTTTTGTTTTTTAAAATTCAACAAAACGTCATGTTACCGAGTTGAAAAAAACAAATTGACTCATTCCAACACTGCACTTAAAGTGGAACTGAAAGGTCTAAAAAAAAATAAGCGTTTCACTTACCTGGGGCTTCTGCCAGTCCCCTGCAGCCGACCTGTGCCCACGCTGTGACATACCATATCCCCTTCTAAGTTGACCTCCACTGGCCATGCGTATCCACGTACGTGTTCCCGGGGCCAAGAGTGTCCTGCGCAGACACAGTACAAGAAAATCTCTACTGCGCTTGCACAGTACACACTCGGCGACTGAACGAGGATGCGGTGCAGCCAGGGCCGTGCAGGTGGAAGGACACCCACTGTGCGAAGTGAAAGTGAGCCGCGGCGGGGGAACGGAAGGTTGGTATGTCACCTCACGATCACAGGTCAGCTGCAGGGGGCTGGCAGAAGCCCCAGGTAAGTAAAACTCGTATTTATTGTTAGACCTTTCAGTTCCACTTTTAAGAGACTCTGAAGTCTCTAAAAAACATCTTTTTATTTCAAAAATATGTTTAATATGTTATCCCTAACTAAACCGCCACATCCCCGGCGCTGTACGCTATCTAAATCCCCCCAAACTCCCCGGGGCACACTACGGGGAGCGCTTCAGTGTGAGGCAGGGCTATGTGCTGCAGCCCTGCCGCACATGCGTCTGTTATAGGTGGATCACCGCCTCTCCCCTGCCCCTCTCAGTCTTACTTCACAGAGAGGGGCGGGGAGAGGCGGAGATCCGCCGCTGACATATGTGTGTGAGGCAGAGCTGCAGCTCATGGCCCTGCCTCACACGGAAGCGCTTAGGGCAGCAAAATCCACGACCAAGAAAGTTGTGGATTTTGCGGGGGAGAGGTAGGGGGGGAGTTAGGGGGGATTTAGATAGTTTAGAGCAACGGGAATGCAGCGGTTTAGTAACATATTAAACATATTTATGAAATAAAAATACTTTTTTTAGAGACTTCAGAGTCTCTTTAAATGGCTTAATGTCTGTGGGAACAAAAATGTGGGAGAGCAGTTTTGGTATTGTTAATAGTGAACTGTGCTGCTTCATACACTCATGCAAAGTTTGTCCTGACCCGCATAAATTCCTTTGGGGCATTTTGCACACATGATCAGATTATTCTAACGTGATTGCAGAATTAAAATTCTCTCTCAGAAACTGGACCCTAAAGGTCGATACGTAATACTGAAATGTAAGTTTGAAGAAACCATGTTTGTATTGATTAAAGTCTTGGCCACTAATGGAAAACAAATTGCATTCTTATAACATGTGGTGTCTCTCTGAGGAGAAGGTAAACGCCCAACTTTGATTTCAGGTGGTGGTGAGCTAAACATGATATATGTGTACATATTGTGAGTCCAATGAGTGAGTTGAGTGCTGGGTGGTGTCGTTAGTAAAAATATTAGCAATTTACATAAAATATTTTACTATGCACTTACCCAGCACCCATTCTCATTTGAACCTCCCCTCCTAATGCCTAAAGGTCTAAAAACATTCAATTCTTCCTTTTGTTTAATCAAAACGATCAAATTAAAAATAGACTGTTTTTTTATATAAAGAAAAACAAACGATTATCCCTTTTTTCAATAAAAATCCGATTGGGCATGATGCGAAAATCTTTATATTCGATCTAACGGAATAATAAAAAAAAATTATCTAATAAAAAAAATGAAATATTGTATACCATGTATGGGCACCATAACACTAACATCCCACCTAATGACTAACACTAACCCTCCCTCCAAATACCTAATGAACCCTCTCCTAATGCCTAACACTAACCTCCTACTAATGCCTAACACTAACCTCCCCTCCTAATGCCTAACACTAACCCCTTCTAATGCTTAAAGGGAACCTTAACTGTGGGCAAAAAAAAAAAAAATTCACTTACCTGAGGCTTTCCCAAGCCTCCTGCAGCCGTCCTGTGCCCGCGCCGGTCCTTCGGTGCCCTCCGGTCTCCCTCCGCGGCTAAGTTTAGTTTTCGGCCGACTGCCAGCCGTCCTCCGGCCATGCGTCTTCTTCTTCCGCATTCACCGTCGTAAAGAGCCGTAAAGCGCGTCCGCATGACGCAAGACGCGTCATGCGGACGCGCTTTACGGGTCTTTACGACGGGGAATGCGGAAGAAGAGGACACTTGGCCGGAGGGCGACTGGCAGTCGGCCGAAAATGAAACTTAGCTGCGGAGGGAGACCGGAGGGCACCGAAGGACCGGCGCGGGCACAGGACGGCTGCAGGAGGCTTGGAAAAGCCTCAGGTAAGTGAATTTTTTTTTCGCCCACAGTTAAGGTTCCCTTTACCACACTAACCCCCCTCCTAATGCCTAACACTACCCCTCTCCTAATGCCTAACACTAACCCCTTCATAATGCGTAACACTAACCTCCCCTCCTAATGCCTAACACTATCGTCCTCATAATGCCTAACACTAACCTCCCCTCCTAATGCTTAACACTAACCTCCCCTCCTAATGCCTAACACTAACCCCTTCCTAATGCCTAACACTAACCTCCCCTCATAATGCATAACACTAACCTCCCTCCTAATGCCTAACACTAACCCCCCTTCTAATTCCTAACACTAATCCCCCTTCTAATGCCTAAAACTAACCCCCCCTCCTAATGACTAACACTAACACCCCCCCCCATGCCTAACACTAAATGCCCTCCTAATGCCTAACACTAACCTCCCTCCTAATGCCTAACACTAACCTCTCCCCTAATGCCTAACACTAACCCCCCTCCTAATGCTTAACACTAACCCCCTCCTAATGCCTAACACTAACCACCCCTCCTAATACCTAACACTAACCTCCCCTCCTAATGCCTAACACTAACCCCTCCTAATGCGTAACACACTAACCCCCCTCCTAATGCCCAACACTACCCCTCTCCTAATGCCTAACACTAACCCCTTCCTAATGCCTAACACTAACCTCCCCTCCTAATATCTAACACTAACCCCTTCCTAATGCATAACACTAACCTCCCTCCTAATGCCTAACACTAACCCCCCTTCTAATGCCTAAAACTAACCCCCCCTCCTAATGTCTAACACTACCCCCCCCCCTCCTAATGCCTAACACTACCCCCCCCTCCTAATGCCTAACACTTACCTCCCTTCTAATGCCTAACACTAACCCCCTCCTAATGCCTAACACTAACCCCACCTCCTAATGCCTAACACTAACCCCCTCCTAATGCCTAACACTAACCCCCCTCCTAATGCCTAACACTAACCCCCTCCTAATGCCTAACACTTACATCCCCTCCTAATACCAAACTCTACCCCCCAATGCCTAACGCAAACCTCTCCTCCTAATGCCTGACACTAATCTCCCTCCTAATGCCTAACACTATCCTCCTCACCTCCTAATGCCTGAGAATAACCTACCTCCTAATGCCTAACACTAAACCCCTCCATATGCCTAACACTAACCTTCTCTCCTAATGCCTAACACTAACCCTCCCTCCTAATGCCTAACACTAAATGTCACAAGCCCCCTAGTGGCCGGACCGCACAATGCCTTCCAATCAGTTTCAGCACACAGACCATGCAATTTGTGGTCGCAATCGGTGGGCAGAAACCGCTGGGATTTTGGCAGCAGACCGACTAGAAGGGAGCCTGTGAGTTACGGTAATACAATTCACACACTATTTCAGAGTATAACTGCCACCACATCTGTTACCATGGGACAGAGGAACCCACTGACTGGCTGACTCTAAACCTACAAATAGAAAACTGTTAAACACTCTCTATTTTATCTAGCTATCCACAATAGTAGTGACTCTTCAGAAGCCAAGGTTCAGTTTTGTGTTGCTGAATAATAGGTGTAGCCGAACAAATAAATGACGTTAGCGTTTTTTATTAAAAATGCAATATAAAGAATTAATATATAAAGAAAATCATTAAAATCCACAATTATAGAGACATTAGTAGTGCAGTAAAAAAATGAAAAGGGAGAAAATACTTAAGTTCATGGAAATATGTCCTTTCTGGGAAAACTCGTAAAGTTCCTTTGTTTCAGTTCAGGAGCAAAGTTCTGACAAGATGGCTGCTAACCACATGGTCCTCTGGCTAGCAGCAGCATGCTCTCATGAAGATGGGATTAGGAGGAATGCCCCTCCCTGTATGCACCCTGGTTTTATGGAAGCTAGTTTTGGGGGTGGAACAAAGCCAGCCCCCTCCGGTTCACAAACCAATCACAGTTCATTCCCTCGGAAAGAGATTTAGGTTTAAACATATAAAACGCTGTAATTCAAAACCGATAAATGCCACATTTGCGCTGATAACAGATTAATATTCCTCAGATTATGACAATTAATATGACATCAGACTTGATTAGGGTAGAGGGTCCAGTTCCTGAGACGTTTAATAACTTGGTTGTAGTGTACCCCTTGCCCCTCAAGACTGGTATCAAAAGATTCAACAAGACACTTCAAACCCGATGACACAACTCTTATAACTATCCTAGATACTATATTCCGTAAATAGGCAAAAAATCATATATAGCATTCATTTACTCTCTGCTTCTGACGGAGTCAGGCAGTCTGATCTCATGCTGAGTTTTTCCTGTCTCTTCAAAAGGCAGTACCACTTGCCATTTGTTTACTGCTGGAAAGCTTTCACACCTCGGTGTCACTGGCAAGGAAAGGGACTCTTTTGATCCAGTTAATTAACCACACAGGCCTTATCAGAGAGCATACTTGGCTCTCATGAAAAGAACTATGCTAACACCTATGAAAACAACGGAGACCCTCAGGCTTGACTGCCTGGTATCCACAGACATACAATCTAGATCTGGCAACGCAATGATAATCGGTGCAGCAAACTGATTGCGATTGCGTTCTCTTTTCTCACGGCTCTTCCGTGACACTAACCTCCTCTCCTAATGCCTAACACTAACCTCCCCTACTAATGCCTAACACTAACCCCCTCCTATTGCCTAACACTATCCCCCCTCCTAATGCCTAACACTAACCCCCTTCCTAATGCCTAACACTAACCTTCCCTCCTAATGCCTAACACTAACCTCCTCTCCTAATGCCTAACACTAACCTCCCCTCCTAATGCCTAACACTAACTCCCTCCTAATGCCTAACACTAACCTCCCTCCTAATCCCTAACACTAACCTCCCCTCCTAATGCCTAACACTAACCTCCCCTCCTAATGCCTAACACTAACCCCCCTCCTAATGCCTAACACTAACCTCCCCTGCTAATGCCTAACACTAGCCCCCCTCCTAATGCCTAACACTAACCTCCCTCCTAATGCTTAACACTAACACCCCCTCCTAATGCCTAACACTAGCCTCCCCTGCTAATGCCTAACACTAACCTCCCCTCCTAATGCCTAACACTAACCTCCCCCCCTACTGCCTAACACTAACCTCCTCCTAATGCCTAACACTAACCCCCCCCCCTAATGCCTAACACTAACTAGTGATGGGCGAACATCCAGATGTTCGAGTTCGGGGGGGGTTCGGCCAAACATGCCCCCGATATTCGGCATGTTCGGGCCGAACCCCGAACCCAACCCGAACATGTCCCTTTGGGGCCACTATAGGGTCCCAGCATAAAGGGAGAGCATGCCCCGAGCGCGGGGGGGGGGGTCGGAAATGCCCCCCACCCCTCCCCGCTAAGCTCTCCCTTCTGCTGGACCCTATAAAATTAAATCTAAGTCCCCCGAAGGTACCTTGCAGGCTGGCAGGAGGAGGGCAGGAAGCGGGCAGCCGGAGAGCATAGGCGCTAGTACCATCTGATACTTCCGCCCTCTCTCTGACGCACTTCCTGTTTACATTTGTAAGTCACGTCAAGAGAGAGCAGAAGTACCGCGATGACGCGTACAAGGGTACGCGTCATCTACATGATGACACGTACCCTCGTACGCGTCATCGCGGTACTCCTGCTGTCTCTTGACGCGACTTACAAAAGTAAACAGGAAGTGCGTCAGAGAGAGGGCGGAAGTACCAGATGGTACTAGCGCCTATGCTCTCCGGCTGCCCGCTTCCTGCCCTCCTCCTGCCAGCCTGCAAGGTACCTTCGGGGGACTTAGAGTTAATTTTATAGGGTCCAGAAGAAGGGAGAGCTTAGCGGGGAGGGGTGGGGGGCATTTCCGACCCCCCCCCCCGCGCTCGGGGCATGCTCTCCCTTTATGCTGGGACCCTATAGGGGGCTATGTTCGGCCGGACACGGCTGTGTTTGGCCAAACAAAGAAGGCCTGTTTGGGTTCGGGCAGCGTGGCCGAGCACCATCCCGAACACCATGAGGTGGACGGGGGGTGCCGAACCGAACCCGAACAGGCCAAAATCCGGGCGAACCCGAACAGTGGTGAACACTGTTCGCCCATCACTGACACTAACCTCCCCTGCTAATGCCTAACACTAACCCCCCTCCTAATGCCTAACACTAACCTCCCTCCTAATGCCTAACACTAACCTCCTCTCCTAATGCCTAACACTAACACCCCCTCCTAATGCCTAACACTAACCTCCCCTCCTAATGCCTAACACTAACCTCCCCTGCTAATGCCTAACACTAACCTCCCTCCTAATGCCTAACACTAACCTCCCCTCCTAATGCCTAACACTAACCTCCCCTGCTAATGCCTAACACTAACCTCCCTCCTAATGCCTAACACTAACCACCCCTCCTAATGCCTAACACTAACTCCCTCCTAATGCCTAACACTAACCTCCCTCCTAATGCCTAACACTAACCTCCCATCCTAATGTCTAACACTAACCTCCCATCCTAATGCCTAACACTAACATCCTCTCCTAATGCCTATCACTAACCTCCCCTCCTAATTCCTAACACTAAGCTCCCCTCCTAATGCCTAACACTAACCTCCCCTCCTAATGTCTAACACTAACCACCCCTCCTAATGCCTAACACTAACCCCCCCTAATGCCTAACACTAACCTCCCCTGCTAATGCCTAACACTAACCTCCCTCCTAATGCCTAACACTAACCTCCTCTCCTAATGCCTAACACTAACCTCCCCTCCTAATGCCTAACACTAACATTCCCTCCTAATGCCTAACACTAACTCCCTCCTAATGCCTAACACTAACCTCCCTCCTAATCCCTAACACTAACCTCCCCTCCTAATGCCTAACACTAACCTCCCCTCCTAATGCCTAACACTAACCTCCCCTCCTAATGCCTAACACTAACCCCCTCCTAATGCCTAACACTAACCTCCCCTGCTAATGCCTAACACTAACCCCCCTCCTAATGCCTAACACTAACCTCCCTCCTAATGCTTAACACTAACACCCCCTCCTAATGCCTAACACTAACCTCCCCTGCTAATGCCTAACACTAACCTCCCCTCCTAATGCCTAACACTAACCTCCCCCCCTACTGCCTAACACTAACCTCCTCCTAATGCCTAACACTAACCCTCCCTCCTAATGCCTAACACTAACCCCCCCCCCCTCCTAATGCCTAACACTAACTAGTGATGGGCGAACATCCAGATGTTCGGGTTCGGGGGGGTTCGGCCAAACATGCCCCCGATATTCGGCATGTTCGGGCCGAACCCCGAACCCAACCCGAACATGTCCCTTTGGGGCCACTATAGGGTCCCAGCATAAAGGGAGAGCATGCCCCGAGCGTGGGGGGGGGGGGGGGGGGTCAGAAATGCCCCCCACCCCTCCCCGCTAAGCTCTCCCTTCTGCTGGACCCTATAAAATTAAATCTAAGATCTAAGTCCCCTGAAGGTACCTTGCAGGCTGGCAGGAGGAGGGCAGGAAGCGGGCAGCCGGAGAGCATAGGCGCTAGTACCATCTGATACTTCCGCCCTCTCTCTGACACACTTCCTGTTTACATTTGTAAGTCACGTCAAGAGAGAGCAGAAGTACCGCGATGCCGCGTACAAGGGTACGCGTCATCTACATGATGACACGTACCCTCGTACGCGTCATCGCGGTACTCCTGCTGTCTCTTGACGCGACTTACAAAAGTAAACAGGAAGTGCGTCAGAGAGAGGGCGGAAGTACCAGATGGTACTAGCGCCTATGCTCTCCGGCTGCCCGCTTCCTGCCCTCCTCCTGCCAGCCTGCAAGGTACCTTCGGGGGACTTAGATTTAATTTTATAGGGTCCAGCGGAAGGGAGAGCTTAGCGGGGAGGGGTGGGGTCATTTCCGCCCCCCCCCCCCCCCCCCCGCGCTCGGGGCATGCTCTCCCTTTATGCTGGGACCCTATAGGGGGCTATGTTCGGCCGGACACGGCTGTGTTCGGCCAAACAAAGAAGGCCTGTTTGGGTTCGGGCAGTGTGGCCGAGCACCATCCCGAACACCATGAGGTAGTCGGGGGGTGCCGAACCGAACCCGAACAGGCCAAAATCCGGGCGAACCCGAACAGTGGCGAACACTGTTCGCCCATCACTGACAGTAACCTCCCCTGCTAATGCCTAACACTAACCCCCCTCCTAATGCCTAACACTAACCTCCCTCCTAATGCCTAACACTAACCTCCTCTCCTAATGCCTAACACTAACACCCCCTCCTAATGCCTAACACTAACCTCCCATCCTAATGCCTAACACTAACCTCCCCTGCTAATGCCTAACACTAACCTCCCTCCTAATGCCTAACACTAACCTCCCCTCCTAATGCCTAACACTAACCTCCCCTGCTAATGCCTAACACTAACCTCCCTCCTAATGCCTAAAACTAACCACCCCTCCTAATGCCTAACACTAACTCCCTACTAATGCCTAACACTAACCTCCCTCCTAATGCCTAACACTAACCTCCCATCCTAATGTCTAACACTAACCTCCCATCCTAATGCCTAACACTAACATCCTCTCCTAATGCCTATCACTAACCTCCCCTCCTAATTCCTAACACTAAGCTCCCCTCCTAATGCCTAACACTAACCTCCCCTCCTAATGCCTAACACTACCCCCTCCTAATTTCTAACACTAACCTCCCCTCCTAATGTCTAACACTAACCCCCCCTAATGCCTAACACTAACCTCCCCTCCTAATGCCTAACACTACCCCCCTCCTAATGTCTAACACTAACCGCCCCTCCTAATGCCTAACACTAACCCCCCCTAATGCCTAACACTAACCTCCCCTGCTAATGCCTAACACTAACCTCCCTCCTAATGCCTAACGCTAACCTCTCCTCCTAATGCCTAACACTAACCTCCCCTGCTAATGCCTAACACTAACCTCCCTCCTAATGCCTAACACTAACCCCTTCCTAATGCCTAACACTAACCCCCTTCTAATACCTAACACTAACCTCCCCTCCTAATGCCTAACACTAACCTCCCCCCCTAATGCCTAACTCTAACCTCCCCTCCTAATGCCTAACACTAACCACCCCTCCTAATGCCTAACACTACCCCCCTCCTAATGTCTAACACTAACCTCCCCTCCTAATGCCTAACACTAACCTCCCTCCTAATGCCTAACACTAACCACCCCTCCTAATGCCTAACACTAACCTCCCTCCTAATGCCTAACACTAACCTCCCCTGCTAATGCCTAACACTAACCTCCCCCCTAATGCCTAACACTAACCTCCCCTGCTAATGCCTAACACTAACCTCCCCTCCTAATGCCTAACACTAACCTCCCTCCTAATGCCTAACACTAATCTCCCCTCCTAATGCCTAACACTAACCTCCCCTCCTAATGCCTAACACTAACCTCCCCCCTAATGCCTTGCACTAACCTCCCCTCCTAATGCCTAACACTAACCTCACTCCTAATGCCTAACACTAACCTCCCTCCTAATGTCTAACACTAACCTCCCCTCCTAATGCCTAACACTACCCCCCCCCCCTCCTAATGCCTAACACTATACACTAACCCTCTCCTAATGCATAACACCATTGCTGCCCCGCTTCCATTGCATGGAAATTTCCGAGCACAGGGACTCCCATCTAGCCGCTGTTTCACAGTGACATCATTAGAGGCCAGACCTCTGGTTGGTTGGTCCATCGCATCACTTTACCCAGGCTAGTATGGTATTTCAATACAGTCTTCCATGCTTTCCTCCCCATTTTCAGCCTCCTATTCCATGTCCATCTGCCCCATAGGATACAGCTTATCTGCTTTTGTAGAGGTCTAACCCTAGGGGAATTCCTCAGCTAAAACCATTTTCTTTTCGCATTCTGCAAAAACTTTGTATACATAATTCATTTAAAATCTGGTCATATTAAATGCATATTGAAAAAGAAAAGAAAAAGGAAACTGCCTAACAGGAAGCTTTGAATACATCCAGTGCAGCCTCTTCTGGATTGCTTCTATTCTCCAGTCTTCTCACATCTTCCTCAGCCAAACCCATAAGGTAGAAGTGTTTGTCCTCTGTAAGGAGTAATAAGGAAGGCATTCAATGCACTGAATAGGAACACGCTGCAATATGTTCCCTGCGGTGTAGCGAGAGTTTATATGCATGATTTGAAATTGTTCTCCTGACTTAGAATGCTCCTCCAGCCCCGTCCTGTGATCACTCTGCATAAAGAATGAAAGAAGCTGGCAATTATTTATTGAGATGTTTCCAGGTCAGCCTCACTCTGCCGCCCTGATATTGAACTCAATGTGGGAAACAAATTATTTATCAGATGGGTGGAAAGGGAGAGTTGGCGTTTATTCTGAAGAACACCGCATCCTCATTATGGATGGCAGGCGAGGACCCTTCAGGAGACCTTAGTGTGCCTGTATAACGCGGCTGAATGGAACTGCAAAGAACAGTTTGATTAACATAAAGCCTGAGAATACGTAGAAACAAGGCTTAAAATAGGAATTTGTTTCCTGTTGTCAAGATTAAGTGACTTTTTTCTTATAAAGATCTCTCTTTTGCACTCACACTTGTTAGCAAAGTTGCAAGGCACTGTTGTCCGATTGACCCAAGGAAGCGGGTAAAAGCCCACAAAATGTGTTGTCCAATTTTAAGTGCTTGAATAAAACTTTTTTCCAGTCAGCACTGGTTTGTTTCTTCACGTGAGGTAAGCTCAACACTGTCTACTTTTTTTAAACCTGCTTTTAAGTATTTATAAGGCGTCTCCAAATTGTGCATTTCTATTTAATCACATGTCCCTAATGTTTCAATTCTGACCTGACTCACATCTCCAGGCTTCTAATCAAGGTTCCACCGATGTCTTAATGCTTACCAGCCCCAGATCTCCAGACTTCTAATCAAGGTTCACCTAATCTCTTTACTCTTACTGGCTCAGATCTCCAGCTGTCTAATCAACGTTCCCCAATGTCCTAACGCTTACCTGTACGAGATCTCCAGCCTTCTAATCAAGGTTCTCCTAATCAGGTATTCAACAACCTGCACGTCCTTAGCAGCGTTAGTTAAAAAACAACTTGCTTGCATTGCGTACACTACGCGCAGCAGTGCTGAGTAGCATGCAGTCCCTAGGTACGCATGTTGCTTACCGAGTTAGCGCGCTCCTTTAAATGCCACACTCTGTGACAGGGCCGGTTCAAGTGCCAATTGGGCCCTAGGGCAAAATTAGCCTGGGGGCCCCCCAACAGACACCCCCGACCAAAAAGCATCATTAGGGGCCCTTTGTTGCAGCCAAATTTCCCTCCTGGGCCCCTGAGTTGGCTGCTGACCCTCCCCAATCACCTCCCAACTTAACTGTGCTCCCTAGGACCTCTGCAGTATCTATGTCAGTGTAGTGTCTCACCTGCCCGCCAGCACAGATGAGACGCTACTCTGCCTAAGACTCTGCGGAGTCCCTGGGGAGCAACAGTTAAGATGGGGGAGGGACACCTACAGGCTCTGGGGCCCTGGGGCAATTTCCCATTTTTTCCTATGGTAGCTCCGGCCCTGCTCTGTGAAGTATTGCGACCATGATAATTCACTAACGCGGCCGCTACTATGTTAATTAACGTAGGAGCGGCCGTGTTAGTGAAGTACCGCGTGTGGGGTGGGGGGGCTTCTTCCCTCCTGATATATCTCCATCCTATTCAATCGTTAGCTTTTTATTGCAGAGCTAAGGTATAACCTTACATGAACAAATGGTGTAAGCAAACTGACAATTGCCAGGACATGGCCTGCAACCTTTGCCCTCACTCCCAATCTTTTCATAGGTCCACAGTTGTTTTTTATGAGGTCGTCCTCCTCTTCCCATTGGTGTAACTACTGCCCTCGCTAACATGAGGGGCCCCGGGGTCTATGGGGGTCCATTCTGTCACTAGAGTCTACCAATCACTATCTGTCTGCCACTAAAATGTTCCTATAGGTACACTGAAGATCAAAAATAACCCCACTCCAAGGACTTGGGACTTCTTTAACTATGCAACATACCTTCCAGCCTCTTCCACCACTCTAAAGCAAACCTGCATTAACCTCTGAACCAAAGGTTCAGAGAGAATTGAGGATAAAATATCTGAACAGCTGATGTTTTGTTTTTTTTGTGGGTGGAATAATGCATTAAATGTGAGTGGGCCCTTTGACTTACACAAGTGGTCAGTTCTAATGTACCAGGAAACCCCCAATGCCCAAAAGAAGCACATGCTTGTGCTAGCCACCACCACACACCACACCACAACTGTCGCATGAAGACACCGCCCACAGCTGCACTGCTCGCTCACACTGAGCTGCCATTGCACTAAGCGATACTTAGTGCAATGGCAGCTCCATGCATACTAAAAGAGAACCCGAGGTGAAATTGCTTAAAAAAAAACACAACTGGATCAGGTGGTAGACATTACCGCTGCTCCCCACCGCTCCTTCTGCCTGAAATCGCCAATGAAAAAAAAATGGAGCAAGGTCATGACCCTGCAAGCTCTGTTCTGTGAGTCTCCTCTCAGAGAGGAGTGCAGGGAGGCGGGGAAGAGGAAGACTAGGGCCAATGAAAGCTTTATAAGGTGTGTCTCTCCTGCAAGGGATGCCCCTTCCCTCTGTTAGCTGTTGACAAACTGCATGTCGGCATTTTCTGGAGGTCACAGCACAGTACAGGGGGGTTAGAGAGCAGGTAGAGGAGGCCATAGAGGCATGTCATGGAGCAGGGAACATGCCTCTGTGTCCAACCTACCCCCCTGCGCCCCTTCGGGTACACTTTAAGTGTGCACAGCACACCCGCAGCCGTGCACGAACACCACAACTGCACCACCCACACTAAGCCACCACCCACAGATGCTTCCAAGTCTGTGCATATTTACATTCTTTGATTAGTATGTACCATTGCAAACTGTAGAAAAACACAGAAAATGGCACAATGGGAAGGGGTGCCTGACTTTTTTACATGCTATATAATTTTTTTTCCTGGAGTTAAACTTTAACACCACATATAAAACAACAAAAAAATCACAGTAAAAGTTTAGTCTGCAACAGAAATCTGCCCGTTCTCCCCACCTTTGTAAAGATTCAGTTTTGAAAGATTTTGTTTTTGTTTTTTTTTTCTTTGCAGATTATAAAACAGTGACATTTCACAATATTTTTTTTTTCCTTTCCGTTCGCATCCCACGCCGAAGCCAAATTACACTGTAGTATATTTTATTTAATTTAAATGGCTTACTCCAGCCATGAATTTCAGATTAGGAACAAATACGATGATTTGCTGAACGCCATAAAAAAAGCGGTGATAGCAATCAGGACGTGCGTTAAACAAATCAAGCTTCCATGTGTAATTTAGAGCTGTGCATGACGGGATGGAAATGAATTTCTTTTGTTGCGGGGAGAAAGACGAGTGCGGCTCGAGGACGAGAGTGGCGTAGACCGTAAGTCATGGGCGACATGCCGCAGTCTGCCATCTCCTCCAGATGCAATAATATCAATCAAGCCGGCATCTCCATTGTCTTAAGCAATGGTCTGTTTATTCCGATTTTATAAGATGCCTTTAATCTAAAACTCTTTCCCTTCCAAAGAGCAAAAGTCCTGAATGGGCCTCTGGCCTCTCTCACAACAAATTCATACTTTTTTGCAGTTCACACACATTCTGAAAAGGGGCTCACAACTACACTTACCTTCTCCTATTATTTTTATATTTGGGTTTAGATTGTCAGATGCCCTTCATACCTACAATCTGGAAGACCAATTTAGAACTCTTAAAGTAAACCTGAAGTAAGAAAACTCACTTCTGGTTTGATAGTTACCTATGAAGAGAGAATGCTCTGTTAACTAAATAGTCTTCCAGGTCCTCTCTTGGTCTCCCCACCTTCCCTCGCTCAAATTTCCTGCCAGCTGCATCTTCGGCCCTCCTCAGGCAGGCTTTGGAATTATTTGGGTCTCCAAGTACTTCCGAAGTTGAGTGGCTCCTTACTGCACATGCCCAGTACGGAGCCACTCAACTTGGAAAGTACTCGGAGACCCAAGTACTTCAGAAGCCTTCCGAGGAGACCCAAAGGCTCCTTCAACATTAAAGTCAGATTGCGGCAATGGGGAGCCCAGTGGTAAAACGAGGAACGGGAAGGCTCAATGGGATCCAGAGCCTTACATCTTCTTAGGTAAGCATGTCAATTTGTTTGGGGAGGGGAGAGAGGAGTGCTACAAGTATCCTTTAGGCCCATACACACGTCGGATTTTAGCGAACGACCCGTCGTTTGAACATTCCGTCGTTTGGACGTTTTCGCGTCAAATCCGACGTGTGTACAGACTATCGTTCGGGAGATAAGACTGGTTACCAGCGATCCGCCCGGCGGTCTTGGGATTCGTCTAAAATTACCGCGGTAATTACATTTTTGTGGAAAAACTCTGCATTCTCTTAATGGTTCAATGCTTCTGAGTTCTGTGATTGGGCTAAAATGACCAAGTTGCAGTAATGCGGTATTTCCATGCAAATCCATTTTAACCTCCTGGGCGATAATCCCGAGCTGAGCTCGGGGTATGTCGCGCAGGAGGATTTCTCAGGCCCTGGTGGGCCGATTTGCATAATTTTTTTGTTACACGCAGCTAGCACTTTGCTAGCTGCGTGTATCTTCCGCTCGCCGCCACCGCTCGCCGCCGATCCACCGCTACCCGCCGTGCCGCGCAGCCGCCCCCCCCCCCCAGACCCCTTGCGCAGCCTGGCCAATCAGTGCCAGGCAGCGCTGAGGGGTGGATCGGGACTCCCTCTGACGTCACGACGTCGGTGACATCATCGCGAGCGTCGCCATGGCGACGGGGGAAGCCAAGCAGGAGATCCCGTTGTGAACGGAATCTCCTGCTTGCGTTGATCACCGGAGGCGATCGGAGGGGGTAGCGGCTATCATGTAGCTAGCGCTAGGCTAGCTACATGATTTAAAAAAAATAAAATAAAAAAAAAGTGCTGCGCCCCCTCCTGGGCGATGTAATTGTATCTCCCAGAGGGTTAAATGCTGATCGCTTTTTTCCAATCCAAAAAGCAGAAATGTAAATTCTTCGAAATCTGAATGAGCATCTCCATTCAGGGCTATGGGAGGGAATCGGGGAGTAAAGACACAGCAGGTATGTATAACTTGCTATAAGATGAGTATAATATACTCAAGTATAATATACACTGGAGGTTTACTTTAAGATATTTTGTGCTACCTCCATTTTTAAAACTACAATACATTCTGTCTGAAAATGGTGGGATCAAAACAGTAGACAATAAAATTCTGCAATACTAAAATACATGGCGATATATCAGCTTTTTGATGTACTGTCTCGCATCAAAGGGCGTGTCTTCCTCCTCTCCAGCCCGCCATAGGCAAGACCATGCATGTTCAACGGTAATGTTGGTTGGAAAGTGGGTTGCGCATAGAGGAATTCAAATCAAAATAAAGGCACATTCATAAGTCAACCCCCTCATGCTTGTATATGGATATGTTTTCATACTTCACATATTTTTCATTTGAAACGCTCCCTGTTCCAGAGATAGCAATGCTTTCCATATGGCGTTATGAAAACGAGGGTTAGCGTAGCTGGCAGACCCCTGATCTCCCACCAATAATGACGCCCTGAACTGTTTTATGTTTTATATCTAAATAGATAAAGGTTAATTATTTGTTGTGAAACAGCCAGTGGCTGATGGTTTTATAATAAATCGTTGTAGCGGGATTGCTGTAAAAGTTAGGGCCAAAACCTGTATAATTGGATTCCGCGAACGTAAAAATAATACAGTGCGTCCCAGAGATGTTGGCAAAGTGCAATTGTTGTGTTAGCAGAAAGCCGGTAATATAAATGTGAACGTTTTGCTTTTACTTCCAAAATTCAGCTAGCCAGCTTTTTTTCCATTTCGTCTGCCCACCATTACAAAACATGTATGATAGTATGAAGTTTCATTCAAAGTTTTAGTCTATCATGTGTGGAACTGAAGTCAGTTTACTTATGAGAGGTTGATTTACACAAAAAAACCATAATGTTAACATGAAAAAATGTGTTTTTACATTTAATATCCCTGTCGGTAACCTTCGAGTCAGGCTCAGGCTGGAAGAAAAGAAGCCAGGAGCGACAATCCCGAGGCTAACTCGGGGTAGCCGCTCGAAGGTCTATGCAGAGCCTTAAGGTGGCCATACACTTATAGATTTGCAGCAGATTTGACCATCAGATAGATTTCTGTCAGATGCCTCTCAAGTCGAATCTGACAGGAATCTATCTGATGTGTGCCACACACTAGGAACACATTTCCAATAGATTTCAGAATTAAATCTATTAGAAATCTATTAAAAATAGAACTAAATGCATTATGGGACCATTAGATCCATTGCAACTGTCACGATCTCTCCTGTAGCATGTTCTGTCGGTTGCGGTGGGACTGCAACCAGGCAGTTCTGACTTATCTGCTTGCATTCAGTTGCGCATTTGCAATAAGTCTCATTTTCATTTGCAGTCACTCTGCAGTTCAGAGCAGCTCAGGATGCTGTCATAACTCTTCCCTTTGCTTGCTGCAGTTGAACTGCAGCCAGATATTCCTGGATATCCTACATGCATGTCGTTGCATGTATTTGTTATGGATGTGATCAAGCTGGCTCAGGGTTACATAATTACCATTCAGCTGTGTGGGAATTTGCATGCCTGCATCCATTGGCTGATGCCGACATAAAAGTCTGCCTCCCATTTCGACATAGCGTTCAGCTCTCTGAGTTGTCGTTGGGTCTATGCTGTGAAAGTTATTGTAAAAATGTATGATGCCTTGCTCTGTATTTTGATGTCGGCTGGACGGTTGCTGACCTGCGGGGGTCAGTAAAGTCCTTCTGATCCTGATAGTTTGGATTCTGCCAGCACCACGTTGGTGACTGGTAGTATTCCTTCTAGCCTTGTTCTTGTATTGTTCTTGAGGACGAACTATAGCAGCGGTTGCCATTAGTTACGCTCCTACCTGTTAGTCTTGTCTATCTCAGTGTGAATGTTGCCATTGCTGAAACAGCGACTAGATTGGCTGAGCATTCCGTCTGTCTGTTGACTGTCTTGTTACTTGTCATTACTTGTGCTTTAGCTAGTGAGTTATTTGAGAGCTACATTTCATATATTGCGCATCAGCACAATATATATGTACTCTAGTCAGTCAGTTTTGTATTATTGTAATATTGTATACTGTTTTGTGTTCCGACCCTTGCCTACCTCTTGACTACGAATTTGCAGAGCCTTTCTGTATTACTGCTATCTGATGTATGTCCCAAGCCTGTTACTGACTACGTCTGTCATATGTTGTATCACATAGAATCTAGCCTGATAGGTGGCCCAGAGCTGCAGTTGCTCTGGGCAATCTTGCTCCCTTGTTCATTACTCCTGTGTCCGTCTGTGTAGCCTCTTCCATTACCCAGCTACATAGTCTGGAGCACACACGCTGACTCAGTGTATGCCTCCCTAGCATTACAGCAACTCTATGGGTCATCGAGTTGCTGCCAGCAGCAGATCGACCTAGATTTTCCATCCTGTCAGATAGCTCAAATCGATCAAAATTGATCAAAATTGGCCGCAAATTGATCGATCGATAGATTTGATAGAATCAATTTCTGATTCCATAGAATCGATCGATGGCTGAAATCGACCAGTGTATGGGCTCCATTAAAGAGGAACTTCAGCCTAAACAAACATACTGTCATAAAGTTACATTAGTTATGTTAATTAAAATAGATAGGTAATATAATCTCTTACCCACTCTGTTTTAAAAGAGCAGGCAAATGTTTGTGATTTCATGGGGGCAGCTATCTTTTTGGTTGAAAGGAGGTGACAGGGAGCATGAGACAAAGTTCCAACTGTGCTGTGTCCTGATCACCCCTCCCAACTGCTAGGCAATGAGAACAACAACATCAGAAATCCCATCATGCTTTGCACAGCATCAGGGGGAAAAATACCAGGGCAGATTTTTTTTGATGGGGCGGAGCTTAGCTTCTGTGCAACTAAAAATGTGGCTTGGGTAAGAAAAACAAAATTCTGATCCTGTGAAACTGGTATAGAAACACCAAGCCTTTTCAGTGCTGCTGAGTAGATTTTAGTCTGGAGGTTCACTTTAAGTGTAGCAGTTGTTTCAATTCACCTCCATGGGATCCAGATGCTGGCAGCCATTCTACCTTGGTCCTCTGAAGCTCTGGATCCCTCTGGTGAGATAGCCATTTGACGTCATGACAACAGGCGGTGATCTCACTAAAGGGTTACAGCACCACCCGGAGGATATTGTGTGACGGGGACGGGGGGCATTGGATCAGCCTGGCAGACTTCTCGGGGGCCCTGAGGGTGATTTGGGGACATCAGGGGGGGGCCCAAGTTATTTTTTCCCCAGGGCCCCATTGTAACTAGAACAGGCCCTGCTTACCACCCAGAATCCTCTGCACTCCTAACGCTTCCGCCACCAGTCGCTGTCATAAACAGCCTGCTGGCCTTTTCGGAGGCCTTTCCAAGGAGGCGCTTTTGCCACAAGTCGACTCGCTGTCACGGTCCACCATTGTGCACATGCACGGCCAGTGGATCCACCGCCAGGGGCTGCTGGCCACACTGGCAGATGCAGCTACCCTAGCATGTCATTATATAGGATGTATATTTATTTTGCTTATTGGGTGTCTACACTTGGGGAAAGGGGGGGGGGGGGAGGTTGGGGTTGCTAAGGGGCCTATACAATCGTCTTGCCCCTGGCAGGTGCCCACGTAAAGTTTCAGAAACAAAGTTAGGAATGACACATATCTGCATTATTGATGAGTAGAAGATTTTTGGACACATTTTAAAAACCTCTTTTATCACGGCAGTGACACTTTAATTCAGTCTCACTGACCCCCATCATTTCTCCCTGGCAAGTGTGACCCCTCCACTTCCATACGCTGCCTCATTTCCATCGGCTGCCAACTTTCGTAAAGTCATCTTGTCAATAAAACAGAACTCCGCAGGCTGCCGGCGTCTCTCTTTTGATAAAATGTCAGAAAACAGATGCGCGGCGATATTTCTTCCATATTGATATGCAGAGCCGGCCCTGATCTGCAAGGAAAAGTTAGTAATTCATTACTGAGACTTCTGCTCTACGGAGGAGAACTGTTGATTCGACGCTGATAATTACCCGGTTTCCACCCCTCCTCTCGCCGCAATTACGTTTTTCACTTTATGTTTGCAAGCAGATGATGAGTTCGCATTTAATGCACAGACAGGAGAGGATAATCTCCCGGAATAAATACATTTCCAATATGTTTTTGCAAAATCGGAGACACTTTCGATGAATATATTCAGTGATTTACCGCGCTACGCAGAGGATAAATGAGCCTGACAAAAAAGGAGAGCAATGATTGGCTGCGGACTTGTTTTGTAACGATCGGCACATTTCTTGCGGCGGGGGAGACGCTGCGGTATCGGTTGTGAACCCCGGGAACCGTGCAGAGCAGAAATGCCACAGGATGAATTATTCATCGCTCAGAAATTTACTAATATGAGCAATTAACGCTTGCGTGATTTCTTTACTCCTGAGGGCAAAATTTGTGTTTTTGATGCTCTTTTCCATAATGCAAAAGAACTGATTAATTAAACACAACCAAGATGTCACGTGTTAGAGCGTTAAAAAGTTTGGATTTTTTCTCTTAAGTTAAACTTCAGAAAATGAAGATGCACCAAAACAATAATACTTCTTTCAGGCTAGCAGCAGGTTTGCATAGTCAAAAGCAGAAGTTGGTGCTGGAATGTGTATGTGTGAAATTACGCCGGGAGACTTTTGCGCAGGATACAGCCAATATTCGACTTACCCTGTTCCTGCACAAGTCCCGGCGGTGTTAATTACTATTCCCCCTCCAGGTCCACCTGGATGGTGGAGAATGATGTCATTTGGCTTCCAGTTATTACTGGTGGCCGAATTACAGTGTTTTAAAAGTAACTTCAGCTCCGTCTTGTGACGACGCTCAAGTTACTCAATGTGCATCGCTATAGCTATAATTCCTATTACGGTCTATGGTGGCGCCGGCTCTGCCCGAATCTCCTGCCCTGTATAGGCTGTGTTCGGCTGGAATAGCTCTTCTCACACCATAGCTCAGCTGGAGGACCACTAAAGGGGGACTCTACTCAGGAGGTCTGCGTCTTGCATGCAGGCCAGACACGTCTTCTCCTCCTACTCCTCGTCCTTACTCTGGTATCTCTTCCTCAGCTGAGTCCTCCTCTTCCCCTGTGCCCACCAAGCCCCCTTGTCTGTTCCATTGTGCAGTTATGACAGTGTCTTACTGTTTTTTGGATGTTGTGCCTGGAAGCAGAAGACCACCACGGACATGGGGGGTTTGACCCCGTCCACTGTGCCCGCTGCCCCCCCTTCTTGGATGCTACCCCCTCCTGGCTACCTATACTGGAGCAACTATACTATCTATACTGGGGCAATTACTGTATACTACCTATACTGTGCACCTATACTACCTATACTGGGGGCAATTAAACTACCTATATAGGGCAACTATACTACCTGTACTTGAGCACCTATGCTAGCTACCTATACTGGGGCAATTATACTACCTTTACTGGGGGCAACTATACTACCTGTACTGGGGTACCTATGCAAGCTACCTATAATGGGGAAACTATACTACCAATACTGAGACACCCTTACTATTATTATTATTATTATTATTATTATTATTATTTATTTATTTATAAAGCGCCAACATATTCCATGGCGCTGTACAATGTAAGAAAACAAACAAGGGATACATAATGATACAGACAATGATATACATGGAAATATGAACACTGATACAAGATACAGCACTGCTGATTACAATTTGATTTAACAGGATGACTAAAATGTATAAATGTCTAACAGTGTGCAAGCAATTGAATTAATAACATTCCATGACACAAAAGGGTGAGAGCCCTGCCCTTGCGAGCTTACAATCTAAAGGAATGGGGTGGAAACAAGAGGTGGGGATGTATACAGTATATGTACAGGCAGTGCGTAATTAGGTTATTTAGTGGGTGCATGGCCTAAGCTAGAGAATATGCTTGTCGGAAAAGGTGGGTTTTGAGGGAGCGTTTAAAGATTTCAAAGGTGGGAGAGTGGCGGATGTGTTGTGGAAGGGCATTCCAGAAGAGGGGTGAGGCACGTGAGAAGTCTTGTACACGTGAATGTGAGGTGGTAATTGTAGAAGAGGATAGAAGAAGCTCGTGTGCAGATCTGAGATTGCAGTTGGGTTGGTATCTGGAGACTAGTGAGGAGATGTACAGGGGAGAGAGATTGTGGAGAGCTTTGTAGGTTATGGTTAAGAGTTTGAACTGAATCCTCTCATTAATTGGTAGCCAGTGAAGAGCTTGACTGGAGCAACTATACTAGCTACCTATACTGGGGACAATTATACTGCCTATACTGGGGGCAACTATACTACCTGTACTGGGGCAACTATACTAGCTACCTATACTAGAGGCAACTATACTAGCTACCTATACTGTGGCAACTATACCACCTGTACTGGGGGTAACAATACTAGCTACCTATACTGGGGAAACTATACTACCTATACTGGGAACAACTATACTAGTTACCTATACTGGGACAACTATACTACCTGGGAGAAACTATACTAGCTACCTATACTGGGGCAACTATACTACCTGGGGGAAACTATACTAGCTACCTATACTGGGGACAACTACACCAGCTAACTTTCCTGGGGCAACTTTACTACCTATACTGGGGGCAACTATACTAGCTACCTATAACAGGGCAACTATACCTGGCTACACTATACAGGGGCACCTATACCTGGCTTCCTACCTACAGTGAGGGTGAACATTTTTGGGTGCTGTGCGATCGTACCAAATTAAGGGTGGGGGGGGGGGGGAGAAATCCTCACAAGTTTGCTTCAGGCAGCAAACAGTCTAGAACAGGCCCTGCAGGTAATTGAAACATTTTTCAGGCCTCTGTGTGTTCTTTGTTATCTCATGATCTCCCCACCCATAAGAAGTGTAACCACAACAACACCTAATTTGGACGATGGACCCAGCTATAGTATGGAGAGCGGGGGAGTAGATTGGGTCTCTAACAGTTCTGGACCTCTTTGTGATTGTAGAGGCTGATTTGCCTTTAGTTCCACCTTTGCTTCAGAAATAGTCTACACAACAATATGTGCAAAGAAGAACTAGAGTTTTGTTGCGGAAGCAAGAAGAAAGAAATAATGGAATTATGAGAATGAAAAACTAAAACAAACAGAAGGACATTTTAATAAAAGGAACTGCATGTAAACATCGCACAAAAATGTAGAGTGAAGGATGGTCAAATTGTCAGCCAATCAGCAAGTATAAAGCAGAAATGGAAAGATTATTTTCAAGGGCTTCTAGGAAAAACGGAAAGTATCGAGTCTAATCACTTACAGCAGCGAGCATTACAGGAACAAAATCAGGAAGAGTCACATAATAATATGCCCTAACGGAACCGCCATAATCGGGAGGAATTGATACATCAAAGCTGTGAAGAAGAAGAATGCACCTGGCTGTGATACAATTCTCTCTAATCTCTAATCTCTATAAATTAGGAGGCGGCGAAATAAAGATACAACTCTGAGATTAATAGGTAAAGTGTGGACAGATGAGATTGTGCTGGGAATGCATCAAATGCATCATATGCCCAATCTACAAAAATAAGTGCAATGTAAAAATTATGGTGACATATTGCTTCTATGCAGAGCCTATAAAAAAAAAAAAAAAATATATATATATATATATATATATATATATATATATATATATATATATATATATATATACAGTATATACTGTAAAATATATACTATACTGTATATACATGTGTATATATATATATATTTGAAAAAAAAAGAAAACAAAAAATATAATTGGATAATATCGCACAAGTTTTTGACTTGGGTAGAGGGGCGGAGTTGGCACTGCAGGTTTAAGATGAGTACATTGTTAGGGCCCTTTTCCACCAGCGCGTTTGCGCTGGCTGAATCGCAAAAACGCAAACCGCTAGCGATTTTACAGTCGCTACGGTTTGCTTTTTAACATGGGAATCGCGGTAGGTCATTTCCACTACCGCGATTCGTTTTTGCCGGGAACGCGAACGCGCGGCGGAGCGATAATTGCCGCGATTTTGCTATGCAGTGCATAGCATAGCAAAATCGCGGCCGCGAACGTCGGGGAATCGCCGGTAATTGCGATTCAGCAATCTCTAGCGTTCAGCGTGAACGCTAGCGATTGCTAGTGGAAAAGGGCCCTTAATGTACCTTTAAGCTGGTTTCTTTCTATGATGCGCTCATGGCCAAAATGTAAGCTGTGCAAAAGGGATGGTCTGAAATACCGATTTTCGATACTGACAGAAATTCGCATTTCGCATTTCTGAGTTCCAAAGAATTCTACAGAAATCTGAAATTCCGATTTTCCAATTTGCATGATTTTTTTTTTAATTATTATTTTTGTCAATACAGTTAGTTAACCACTTGCCGACCAGGGGATTTTTCAATGATCGGTGCTGCGTGGGCTCTACAGCCTGCAGCACCGATCAGGAGTGCAGCAGGGCAATCAGACTACCCCCCTTTTTTTCCCACTAGGGGGATGTCCTGCTGGGGGGGTCTGATCGCTGCCGGCTGCATTTGCTTAGCGGGGGGGGGCTCTTCAAAGCCCCCCTCCACAGCCTTCTCCGCCATCTCGCCGCTCACTCCCTCTCCCTCCCCCTCTGAGCTGTGCAGGACGGATTTCCGTCCTGCGCATTGAAGGATAGGCTTCAGCCTATCATATGCCAGCGATCCCCGGCCAATCAGAGGCCGGGGATCGCCGATCTGCCTTACGGCGCTGCTGCGCAGCAGCGCCGTATGATGTAAACAGCGGGGATTTCTTCCCCGCCTGTTTACATTTTGCCGGCGGGCCGCGATCGGCAGCTCTCCAGCTGTTCACGGAGACGCCCTCCGTGAACTGACATGGAAAGGTTTCCGTGGTAACCCGCAGACGACCAGTTTACGCCAATCGGCGTTAGCTGGTCGTCAAGAGGTTAAAGAGAACCTGAAATGAAAATAAGGTCAAAATAACCATACACAGGTCATATATACCTCATTTGTAATCTACTCCTCAATCTCTTTCTCCTCTCCTGCATCCTGTTTGTCTACTGTGATCAATGGAATTCTCCAGCTCTCCATTTTAAAAAGGGCCATTACCCCATAACAGCTTCCTGGTCAGCACACTGTTAAACTGTATTATCACCAGGGCCGGATTTAGGCCAAGGCCACCTCTAGCATTTTGCAGATCTGCTAGAGGTTTTTGGTGTGCACTGGGCCGGAGTCTTGTGACATAAAATGTTGCATACTACTGGCACTAAAATCAGCTGTTCACAAACATTGTAAGGCCACGTTCACATCATCAAAAGTAAACAGCCGTGTGTTCAGAACGTAATGTGTATGAACGCACACCATCTGCATTTCTATGCGTTGCGTGGCTGATCCCATTCACTAAAAGTGAATGGGTCAGCTGCGTGTTTTGTAAAAAAAATGTGTGCAGCATGCGTTCCCGGACCGCACTGGTCCGGAATGCAGGCAGTGTGAACATCAGACAGTACAGTCTATGCACTGTCTGATGTCGTGCGTGTCGGCCTCCTGCATGCGTTGCTGAAATCCGGACGGCAACGCGTGCAGTGTGAACGGGGCCCTAGAGTGGAAATACAGCATGCCATTGACTGTAAAGGTAGCCACATATCAGGGGATGATGGGCAGATTCGACCAAGAGACAAATCTGTCTCTGTCAGCTGCCCATACACCGCAGACCAATTCCCAATCGATTTCATGCTGAAATCAATTAGGAATCAGCCTTGTGACACCGCATCCGCCATCTTGCCAACCCGACTCTGCCCCCCTAATATCAAATGTGCCACCCCAATACCTCCCCCGCTGCGGGGCCGGTGCACTACCTGCTCCAGGCTCCGTCCGCAGTCCACATACACTTTCCCCACGTTCTTGCTGGCGAATATGTGGGTGCTTGTGTGACGTCACGCATGCTCACGTTACTCCAGCAAGCAGTGTATGGGATTGTATGCAGATTGTGCTGCGTTTCATTGCATTGGTTGTTCATCTCAATATCGGTCACCCGATAAATGGCCTGACATCTTGTAGCATGTCCAATTGATACATGTAAAAAATGTTGGCCCAAAATTGGTTGCATTGTTAATCAGGCATGCTCTTGGCAGCAACAATTTTCATCTGATTTGATAATAATTATCGAATTAGATGGTCAATTGGCCGTCAAGTTGATACAGATGTAGGGCCACTTTAACTACTTAAAGTGGATCCGAGATGAACTTTTACTCATTGCATAATTGTGTTCCTTTCCTATAGTTTATAGGGCATTCCTCAAGCCAAAAACTTTTTTGTTTTTGTTTTAATACTCTAATTCCCTATAAACTAAACAAGCCACGCCCACAGGTTTTCAGAGAGCCAAGGCACTTTCAGACAGTAGCAAAGGCTCATGGGAGCTCAGCCTGGACAGGAGAAGGGGGAAGTATTACTAGCCAGAGATTTCAGAGGCAGTGGGGAGGAGGGGGGGTTAGGTTTTTTTGCTCAAGATGCAGATAAGCCTGCCTCTGTGTAATGTTTACAAACAACATGGCTGCTGTCATTGTATCACAGGAAGAAAATAATCATTTTCCATTAAAGCTGTTTGCAGCTAGATTTGCTGTGTAAAATATCTACACTTTAGATACGATATATAGACAAGTTACTTGTTATAGTTAGTTTTTCATCTCGGATCCGCTTTAAGGACCATGCTTATTTAAATCTATGCCCTGTTTTGTTGACTACCTGGCCGGTAGGGCGTACATTTCAGTTAGCCGCCGCTGCGCGCATCCACCGTTTTCGTCGCTCCCGCCGATATCGCCGCTGAATCCCAACGTCTCTCATCGCAGCTCACTGGCTCTCTCTGTCTCTATGATGGCAGAGCCCTATGAGTGGATCAGCCGATTTCATTGGAGAAAGAGATTGATGAGTAGACTACACAGGAGGTAAGTATGACTTGTTTATGTTTATTTTGACTTTTAATTTTCAGTTCAGATTCTCTTTAAGGGGGCAGAGACCGCTGGTACTTAACCACTTAAGGACCAGGGGATCTCTGTGTGATCTGTGCTGCGTGGGCTCTCCAGCCCGCAGCACAGATCAGGATTATGCCAGGGCGATCAGACTTCCCCCCTTTTTTCTCCACTAGGGAGATGTCCTGCTGGGGGGGTCTGATCGCCGCCGCTCTGTGTGGCCGAGCAGGGGAGGCTCCTCAAAGCCCCCCTCTGCAGCAATATTCCGCGCCCCCTCCCCTTACCTCCCTCTCAGAGTTGCTCGTAAACTACGCCAGCGCGAATCTACGCATCGTAGTACGCAACTACGCGTCGTAGTTCGTAGGCGAAGTTGAAGAACTACACTTACGCAATTCCGCGTAGTCGTAGTCCTGCTATGCGCAGCTTCGCCCGCTACACGTAGTTGACGTATGTATTGCGAAGTCAACTACGCGTGCGGTAACTGCATTGATATGGGTCATTGCGCATGCGCAGAAATTTTGTTGCCCTTTGTACGCATACAATTTCGCATTGGATGTTGGAATGTATGCTTAAATTAGTTTGTGTATGTGCATAGTTACCAGATTATTGCGGAAATTTTTCCGCATAAGGGCATAAGCGGTCGCATCAACTACGCTACGCAATACGTGAAGCTTGCGTATTTTAATGCGTAGTCTACTGTATGCTAACGTAGCGAAGTGGCTGATTTCGGAACCGTAGATTGCGAAGCGAATTTGCGTAAAAATATGCGTAGTTCCAGCGTAGCGAAGTTGGCTGCCTACGACCATCCCTGCTCCCTCTCCCTCCGGATCTGGGCGCTACAGGACGGCGATCCGTCCTGTACCGTCTCCAATAGGCTTTGGCCTATCAGACGGCGGCAATCCCCGGCCAATCAGAGGCCAGGGATCGCTGATCTCCTTTACGGCGCTGCTGCGCAGCAGCGCCCTATTGATGTAAACAGCGGGGATTTCTTCCCCGCGTGTTTACAATTAGCCTGCGAGCTGCGATCGGCGGCTCGCAGACTGTTCACGGAGACTCCCTCCGTGAACTGACATGGAATCCATGGAAACACCACTTCGACATGCCGACGACTATCGGCGTTAAGCGCTTGTTAAGTGGTTAAGTGGTTAAGCTACCAACCCCTTGCAATACCATTACCTTTTGTGTCCTGTTGAAGCTCTTCTTCTAAACAAAGAACAATATTCCCTGTGAATCCTCCATTTCCGTTAGTGACAGCCGAGTTGCGAGTTTTAGCTAAGACCCCATTGTTGTTCCAGTAATTGTACTGCTTAGTAGCTCTGAATGCGTTATCTTAATTGCAGCAACACAGAACGAGTGATGACGGTGGTAAAATGTTCTATATTGTGATGCCTTTATTGTTTTGCAACGTAATTAAATTTCCTTCTCTCCTCCTTTTCTTTTCATTCTACAAAAGTCTAATTTTGTTCATTTAAACTTTTGAAAGACATTTAGTCTATAGTGTTACCGTTCAACAAGTAATTTACTGGACAGAATTGCTTCCAAAGTGACAGGCGGTAAAAATGTAGTTTAAAGCGGATCCGAGATGAAAAACTAGCTATAACAAGTAACTTGTCTATATATCTTATCTAAAGTTTAGATAGTTTAGCAAATCTAGCTGCAAACAGCTTCAAAAGAATATGATTATTTCTTCCTGACTGTAATATAATGACAGCCATGTTGTTTGTAAACATTACAGACAGGAAAGCTTATCTGCATCATCTGTGAAAAAAACCTAATACCACCTCCTCCTCCTTCCTTCCCTCTGCCTCTGAAATATCAGGCTAGTAATACCTCCCCCTCCTCCTGCCCAGACTGAGCTCCCATGAGCCCTTGCTACTGTCTGAAAATGCCAAGGCTCTCTGAAAAGCTGGGGGCGAGGCTTGTTTAGTTTATAGGTAATTAAAGTATTAAAACAAAAACAAAAAAAAATATTTGGCTTGAGGAATGCCCTATAAACAATAGGAAAGTTACACAATTATGCAATGAGTAAAAGTTCATCTCAGATCCGCTTTAAATCCACCAACTTGTGGAAAAGAAGCCTTATTATTCAGCATAGATGGCTGTAGGCAACATACTGTGTATACTGTACAGGGCTGCATTTTTGGAAATGCCACAATGGCCAAGGCCATGGGTGGCAGATAGAGAAGGGTAACTGGACAAGGAAAAGGCAAGAAGAGACTACAAACAGAATACAGAGGATGCAAATAAGGATCAACAAAAGGAAATGGGGAGCTGCGGTCCAAGGGATCTGTATAGAACTGAAGGGGGCTGCTGTAAATAAATGCACATGGAAGGGAAACTGCAAAGAAGGTTGGCCTAGGGGCAGACAAGAATATAAATCTGGCCTTGTGTATGATATCTGAATATATGTATATATGTATATGTTACGGCCAGAACCCGAAGTGTGGCCACTTCTAGTTCTGGCCAGCCACTTCGGGTTCTGGCCGGCCAATGTGCAAAGTGGCCGCAGCGCAGCGGCCAATGTTAGAAATGGAAAGTTTACATTTATTTTACAGCCGTCTCGCTGCGGCCAAATGTATTAAAAGTTGCTTAATTTAATTAAATATAGCCGGCGGCGATGTGATAGATGAAGCCGCCGGCTTTTGCACTGCCTCCTCCTCCTCTCCTCCTCCCCCCCGCCTCTCTCCTCTCCCCTGCCTCCTATACGACATACGGAGCAGCCGGGCGGGGACACGCGTGTCCCCCGAGAGTCGTTCGTCGCGGCAGGGGAATCCTGCCGTTCCTGCAGAGCGGGCGCTGGCAGAAGCAATGTCTGCAGCCTCCCCGCTCTGCTTCCCCTGCCGCGACGAATGACTCTCCCGGCGGCTCCGTATTGTATGGAAGGCGGGGACAAGGAGAGAGGCGGGGGGGGGGGGGGAGAGAATCGGGGGGGGGGGAGGCAGTGCGAAAGCCGGCGGCTTCATCTATCACATCGCCGCCGGCTATATTTAATTAAATTTAAGCAACTTTTAATACATTTGGCCGCAGCGAGACGGCCGTAAAATAAGTGTAGCTTTGCATTTCTAACATTGGCCGCTGCGCCGCGGCCACTTCGCAAATTGGCCGGCCAGAACCCGAAGTGGCCGGCCAGAACTAGAAGTGGCCACACTTCGGGTTCTGGCCGTAACATATATATATATATATATATATATATATATATATATATATATATATATATATATATATATATATATATGTATATATATATATATATATATATGTATATATATGTATATATATATATATATATATATATATATATATATATATATATATATATATATATATATATATATATATATATATAAATACTGTATATACACGCTGCATATATCTTCAACACCAGCAACAAAACTACCTGTGAAGCGAGTTCCAAAGGGTAGGAGCAGCATGACAGTAAGCTTTTGAGCTGGACTGTGGGGGTGGGGAGGTCCAGTTATTGGATCCTGTAACACAGAAGTTTGTCTTCTTTGCAATTATTCAAAAATCTATTAACCCTTCGCACACTCACATGCAAATGTTCAAACAATTGCATTCACAGATTCACTCATCCAGGCACAACTGTTATCCCTACAGCTAAATTAAAAGCCAGGGTTTTAGTTCACAGAAGAATGCATTCTTATGCTTAATCACCTATACTGCGCAGAAGTACCCAGGTAAACATAGGTGTCCTAACTCTGGCCCTGTAACATGCATAGTGCAGACATGCAAACACATTCATTGCATCAAACCTATCAATGGATTAGGAGCACACATCCAGGATGTGTGCTCCTAATCCATTGATAGGTTTGATGCAATGAATGTGTTTGCATGTCTGCACTATGCATGTTACAGGGCCAGAGTTAGGACACCTATGTTTACCTGGGTACTTCTGCGCAGTATAGGTGATTAAGCATAAGAATGCATTCTTCTGTGAACTAAAACCCTGGCTTTTAATTTAGCTGTAGGGATAACAGTTGTGCCTGGATGAGTGAATCTGTGAATGCAATTGTTTGAACATTTGCATGTGAGTGTGCGAAGGGTTAATAGATTTTTGCTGTTTTCTAGCCACACCCCCTTCAGCACCTCCCTTTCCCTAATAATTTATTTAATGTCCTAACTAGAGGCGATGTGCCTGGATATATGTATGTTTATTCTTTGCAATTATTCAGGTTGGAGAGCATATGAAGTGTCCCACAATGCATCGCTGCTGAATATGCAAATCATCCCTTTGTTGTCTCTGAAAGTTTAACACACCTCCAGAACCGCTGGAATGAAGTAATGCGTCAGCTTGTTAATCGTACAGAGCCACACTTATCCAACATGCAGACAGACAGTGCATGGCATGGATTAATATGGCTCTGTGGCTGTGGGAGGTGTAATGCTATCGCAAAAAAATATTTTTTACTGGCGAAACACAAAAAATCACAAACTTATTACAAAATGATTTTTGATACCATTTTCGCTTGTAAGTCAAATTTAACATTATTTATGCAAAAATTAAAGGGATCCTGAGCTCAGGCTAAATCCGCAATTTGGACTTGCCTGGGGATTCCTTCCAAATCACCACCCCCCCCCCATAGTCCATAAGGTCCCCCGGCGTCCTTCTGGCTCCTCTCCCTTCTCCCGGTCCCGCTGGCAGCTCCATCGGACTGAAGTTGTGCACACTATGCATCATCATGCCGGCTGGCGTGAAAGTCCTGCACATGCGCTGTTCAGTCTTAGAGAAACGCACATGCACAGGACTCTCACGCCAGTCGGCGTGATGACTCATAGCATTTGGAGGCCCATACAAGTGACTTCAGGCCTAAGTCACCGATTAATGTATCTGCCAGTGAGACCGGGAGAGGAGCCAGGAGGACATCGGGGCACCTTACAGGCTACAGGGGGCTGGAGGAATCCCCAGGTAAGTCCAAATTGAGGTTTTAGCCTGAACTCAAGATCCCTTTAATATATTGGGAAAAGGAAAGAATTTTGGTATTATAACTCATCACTGATCGGTAGCTACCAGTAGAGTAAAAAGGAGTGGTGGATCAGCATCATAAATAAATGTTATTGTGGCTAGTGTTGGGCGAACATCTAGATGTTCGGGTTCGGGCCGAACAGGCCGAACATGGCCGCGATGTTCGGGTGTTCGACCCGAACTCCGAACATAATGGAAGTCAATGGGGACCCGAACTTTTGTGGTTTGTAAAGCCTCCTTACATGCTACATACCCCAAATTTACAGGGTATGTGCACCTTGGGAGTGGGTACAAGAGGAAAAAAAAATTTAGCAAAAAGAGCTTATAGTTTTTGAGAAAATCGATTTTAAAGTTTCAAAGGGAAAACTGTCTTTTAAATGCGGGAAATGTCTGTTTTCTTTGCACAGCACAGGTAACATGCTTTTTGTCGGCATGCAGTCATAAATGTAATACATATAAGAGGTTCCAGGAAAAGGGACCGGTAATGCTAACCCAGCAGCAGCACACGTGATGGAACAGGAGGAGGGTGGCGCAGGAGGAGAAGGCCACGCTTTGAGACACAACAACCCAGGCCTTGCATGAGGACAAGAAGCGTGCGGATAGCATGCTTTGTACCACCATGCAGTCATAAATGTAATAAAGATAAGTGGTTCAATAAACAGGGACCACGCGGCAACGCTAACCCAGCAGCAGCACACGTGATGGAACAGGAGGAGGCGCAGGAGGAGAAGGCCACGCTTTGTGAGACACAACAACCCAGGCCTTGCATGAGGACAAAAAGCGTGCGGATAGCATGCTTTGTACCGCCATGTAGTCATAAATGTAATAAAGATAAGAGGTTCAATAAACAGGGACCACGCGGCAACGCTAACCCAGCAGCAGCAGCAGCAGCAGCACACGTGATGGAACAGGAGGAGGCGCAGGAGGAGAAGGCCACGCTTTGTGAGACACAACAACCCAGGCCTTGCATGAGGACAAAAAGCGTGCGGATAGCATGCTTTGTACCGCCATGTAGTCATAAATGTAATAAAGATAAGAGGTTCAATAAACAGGGACCACGCGGCAACGGTAACCCAGCAGCAGCAGCAGCAGCAGCAGCACACGTGATGGAACAGGAGGAGGCGCAGGAGGAGAAGGCCACGCTTTGTGAGACACAACAACCCAGGCCTTGCATGAGGACAAAAAGCGTGCGGATAGCATGCTTTGTACCGCCATGTAGTCATAAATGTAATAAAGATAAGAGGTTCCATAAACAGGGACCACGCGGCAACGGTAACCCAGCAGCAGCAGCAGCAGCAGCAGCACACGTGATGGAACAGGAGGAGGCGCAGGAGGAGAAGGCCACGCTTTGTGAGACACAACAACCCAGGCCTTGCATGAGGACAAAAAGCGTGCGGATAGCATGCTTTGTACCGCCATGTAGTCATAAATGTAATAAAGATAAGAGGTTCCATAAACAGGGACCGGCAACGGTAACCCAGCAGCAGCAGCAGCAGCAGCAGCAGCAGCACACGTGATGGAACAGGAGGAGGCGCAGGAGGAGAAGGCCACGCTTTGTGAGACACAACAACCCAGGCCTTGCATGAGGACAAAAAGCGTGCGGATATAGCAGCAATGCTTTTTGCCGCCATGCAGTCATAAATGTAATACAGATGAGAGGTTCAATAAACAGGGACCGGAAACGCTAAACCATCCCAGATGTTCATCGGTCATGTTACTTGGTTGGGGTCCAGGAGTGTTGCGTAGTCGTTTCCAATCCAGGATTGATTCATTTTAATTTGAGTCAGACGGTCTGCATTTTCTGTGGAGAGGCGGATACGCCGATCTGTGATGATGCCTCCGGCAGCACTGAAACAGCGTTCCGACATAACGCTGGCTGCCGGGCAAGCCAGCACCTCTATTGCGTACATTGCCAGTTCGTGCCAGGTGTCTAGCTTCATGCCCGGTTTCAGGTCCAGCGGTGCCAGCCACAAATCCGTCTGTTCCTTTATTCCCCTCCAAATTTCCTCCCCTGTGTGCTGCTTATCCCCAAGGCAGATCAGCTTCAGCAACGCTTGCTGACGCATGCCAACAGCTGTGCTGCACTGCTTCCACGATCCTACTGCTGCTGGTGCTGGGTTAGCATTTCCGGATGAGGTACAGCTTTGAGATGCGTTGGAGGAGAAGGAGTCAGAGAGGTAGGTGCTGCTGTTGTTATCCAGCTGTTTGCGGCGTGGGCAACACCCGCGCCGTAGCAGGTGAGGAATCGCTGCCAGGCTCCACAAGGTTCACCCAGTGCGCGGTAAGGGAGATGTATCGACCCTGGCCGAACGCACTCGTCCAGGTGTCAGTGGTGAGGTGAACCTTGCAGGCAACGGCATTCTTCAAGCTTCGGGTTATTTAGCTGACCACGTGCTCATGCAACTCAGGCACTGCAGAGCGCGCAAAGTGGTAGCGGCTGGGAACAACGTAACGTGGGATGGCCACTGACATCATGCCCTTGAAGCTGTTTGTCTCCACCACTCGATATGGCAGCATTTCGCAGGCCAGAAGCTTGGCTATGCTGGCTGGCTGTTACTGCCACGGCCCGGGGGTCATTTGCTGGCAATTTCCTCTTGTGCTCAAACATCTCAGAGACAGACAACTCAACCGTAGCGCTGCACACCGAAGGGCTGTTGGTTGTTGTGTTTGATGAACACTGGGAGACCTCAAGAGCACTAGTCCGGAAAGTGACAGTGTCAGCATCGTCTGATGTTTGTGAATGTTGTGAACCACGCAATGGCTGGGCTACTGCTGCTGCTGAGGCGGGTCTGGTGGTGAGTCTGGTGAACCCAAGGGAGGCAGTGTTGCTGGTGGTACCCTGTCCTGCCGCGTTTGCCCACAGAGTGGGATGTTTGGATAGAATGTGGCGGCTCATGCTGGTGGTGGAGAGGTTGTTAATACTTTTCCCCCTGCTCAGGCGGGTCTTGCACACCTTGCAAATCGCCATGGTAACATCCTCAGTGCAGTCTTCAAAGAAAGCCCAGACTTTAACTGGCTGAGGACTCGGACCTCGTGCGTGATGTGCTGGTGCTGCTTAACCCACTGCTGGACGCTTGAGAGGTCATCCAAGTAATTATCTGGTCCTGTTCTTTTGGATCTGTGAGGGTTGTTGTCCTGGACAACATGGGCAGTATTGAGTGGGTTTTCTTGGGTGCTCCCCTGTGGCCTGTACGTGAACCGTCAGGGGAAACACCTCTTCCCTTGCCCCTCCCTCTTTCACCGGATTTCTTCCTCATTTCACTTATCCTTAAAGTACACGCTGACTGGCAGCAGTACAGTGGCAGTACAGAAATGCTATACAGTGGTGGGTGAGCGGTGTACCACTATTGTCAGCAGTGACACAGAGCACAATGCTATACAGTGGCGGGTGAGCGGTGTACTACTGTTCCCAGCAGACACAGAGTGGAAGTAAACACAATGCTATATAGTGTGGCTGAGCCGTGTACACAGAGTGGCATTAAACACAATGCTATATAGTCTGCTATATAGTCACCCCGAACAGGGTGATGTTCTGCAGAACCCGAACAGTGGCAAACACTGTTCGCCCAACACTACTGGGAGGGAACGCAGATTTTAGTACCTAAACACACGATACAACATGTTTTCCGGGGTCGGACTCTGAGGCACATACAGATGGTCCCGATCATCATCCTCATCATACAACTCTTCTCCTGAGTCTGACCCACCCACCACCTCTGCCACCCCAACATCCCCAGACACAGACCCCTCAT
Organism: Hyperolius riggenbachi; assembly: GCF_040937935.1. Lineage (NCBI taxonomy): Eukaryota > Metazoa > Chordata > Amphibia > Anura > Hyperoliidae > Hyperolius > Hyperolius riggenbachi. Next base: position 306,311,172 of record NC_090652.1, read on the forward strand.
CGTCCTCAACATTAACTTGGGATGCTGGCCTGAGCCAGACCTCCTCCTCCACATCAGGCCCCATCATCTCCTCAATGGCAGCCCTCATTAATCGCTCTGGCGACGGACTGATGGACACAACGTTCTCCTCCGGGGAGGGCTGCTGCTGACCACTGGCTGCTGGGGTGGATGTTATAGCTTGCGTGGGGCGTTGGCTGTTGCTGTTGTTGGGAGTGCTGCTCACAGCGGAGGTCTCTGGGGAACTCATGTTGAGCTCATATAGTGGTTGACGGTGAGTGGAGTATTACTGATCCCAGCAATATACACACTGACTGGCAGAGTACGCAATGCTATATAGTGTGGCTGAGCGGTGTACACAGAGTGGCAGTAAACACAATGCTATATAGTCTGGCTGAGCGAGCGGTGTACTACTGTTCCCAGCAGAATCAGAGTGGCAGTAAACAATGGTATATAGTCTGGCTGAGCGGTGTACACAGAGTGTCAGTAAACAATGGTATATAGTCTGGCTGAGCGAGCGGTGTACTACTGTTCCCAGCAGAATCAGAGTGGCAGTAAACAATGGTATATAGTCTGGCTGAGCGGTGTACACAGAGTGTCAGTAAACAATGGTATATAGTCTGGCTGAGCGGTGTACACACAATGCTATATAGTCTGCTATATAGTGTCAGTAAACAATGGTATATAGTCTGGCTGAGCGAGCGGTGTACTACTGTTCCCAGCAGAATCAGAGTGGCAGTAAACAATGGTATATAGTCTGGCTGAGCGGTGTACACAGAGTGTCAGTAAACAATGGTATATAGTCTGGCTGAGCGAGCGGTGTACTACTGTTCCCAGCAGAATCAGAGTGGCAGTAAACAATGGTATATAGTCTGGCTGAGCGGTGTACACAGAGTGTCAGTAAACAATGGTATATAGTCTGGCTGAGCGGTGTACACACAATGCTATATAGTCTGCTATATAGTGTCAGTAAACAATGGTATATAGTCTGGCTGAGCGAGCGGTGTACTACTGTTCCCAGCAGAATCAGAGTGGCAGTAAACAATGGTATATAGTCTGGCTGAGCGGTGTACACAGAGTTTCAGTAAACAATGGTATATAGTCTGGCTGAGCGGTGTACACAGAGTGTCAGTAAACAATGGTATATAGTCTGGCTGAGCGGTGTACACAGAGTGGCAGTAAACACAATGCTATATAGTCTGGCTGAGCGAGCGGTGTACTACTGTTCCCAGCAGAATCAGAGTGGCAGTAAACAATGGTATATAGTCTGGCTGAGCGGTGTACACAGAGTGTCAGTAAACAATGGTATATAGTCTGGCTGAGCGGTGTACACAGAGTGTCAGTAAACAATGGTATATAGTCTGGCTGAGCGGTGTACACAGAGTGGCAGTAAACACAATGCTATATACTCTGGCTGAGCGAGCGGTGTACTACTGTTCCCAGCAGACACAGAACAGTGAACAGAATGCTATATAGTGTGGCTGAGCGAGCGGTGTACCACTATTCCCAGCAGACACAGAACAGTGAACAGAATGCTATATAGTGTGGCTGAGCGGGCGGTGTACCACTATTCCCAGCAGACACAGAACAGTGAACAGAATGCTATATAGTGTGGATGAGCGAGCGGTGTACCACTATTCCCAGCAGACACAGAACAGTAAACAGAATGCTATATAGTGTGGCTGAGCGAGCGGTGTACCACTATTCCCAGCAGACACAGAACAGTGAACAGAATGCTATATAGTGTGGCTGAGCGAGCGGTGTACCACTATTCCCAGCAGACACAGAACAGTGCACAGAATGCTATATAGTGTGGCTGAGCGAGCGGTGTACCACTATTCCCAGCAGACACAGAACAGTAAACAGAATGCTATATAGTGTGGCTGAGCGAGCGGTGTACCACTATTCCCAGCAGACACAGAACAGTAAACAGAATGCTATATAGTGTGGCTGAGCGAGCGGTGTACCACTATTCCAAGCAGACACAGAACAGTGAACAGAATGCTATATAGTGTGGCTGAGCGAGCGGTGTACCACTATTCCCAGCAGACACAGAGTGGCAGTAAACAGAATGCTATATAGTGTGGCTGAGCGAGGTACACAGAGTGGCAGTAAACAGAATGCTATATAGTGTGGCTGAGCAAGCGGTGTACTACTATTCCCAGCAGACACAGAGCGGCAGTAAACAGAATGCTATATAGTGTGGCTGAGCGAGGTACACAGAGTGGCAGTAAACAGAATGCTATATAGTGTGGCTGAGCAAGCGGTGTACTACTGTTCCCAGCAGTGACACAATGACAGGGGGGACCCTGGCTAGCGTGGCTGGAGCGCGAACTACCCTGCCTGCCTACCCAAAGCTAAACCCACAGACAAATGGCGGAGATATGACGTGGTTCGGGTATTTATTTACCCGAACCACGTGACCGTTCGGCCAATCAGAGCGCGTTCGGGTCCGAACCACGTGACCCGTTCGGCCAATCACAGCGCTAGCCGAACGTTCGGGGAACGTTCGGCCATGCGCTCTTAGTTCGGCCATATGGCCGAACGGTTTGGCCGAGCACCGTCAGGTGTTCGGCCGAACTCGAACATCACCCGAACAGGGTGATGTTCTGCAGAACCCGAACAGTGGCGAACACTGTTCGCCCAACACTAATTGTGGCCAGCTCATGTGTGGTAACTATAGCAACCACTGTGATATCACCCATGACACTTGAGGGAGTGTCCAATTCTGTTCTATACTACATCTAATGGTGGCTACTAATGATCCAACCTTTCTCATCCAATCTTACCATTTCTATGTAATATAATGGACTCTCTAAATGATTCATTCAATATATTCACTCAATTTACCTTTATACTACATAGATGTAGTAAGATTGGATGAAAAAGATTGGATCATTAGCGGCCACCTTAGCCTGCCTAGAGACTGACAACCTGTCCTTTGAATGTAAGTATTAATTATGATGACTTGGGGGAAGGTAGTATATTTGAGGAAGGGGGGTTGTTTGTTTTTTACAGTAGTAAAAATAGTTGAAAAATTATATAAACATTTTTTTAAAACATGTATCAATGGTACATGGGCCATTTTACTTTAGTTGTTTGCAGTGATGCTCGAGTACATTCAAATTCGGGTCCGGGAAAAATTCTGATTCGGCCGGTTCGAATGCACTCAAATTCGATTCGGGTGGATACATTCGAATCCGGATCAGGGGAAAATTCGGCCGTGATCGCAATTGGTGATTCAAAACCCACCAAATGTAAGGGTTAATTGCAAAGCCCCCTTAAATGCCAGAATCACCAAATTTGCAGGTTATGTTAAGAAGAAAAGCGGGAGCAAGGGAATTTTTTTTTTTCAAAAAGACCTTATACTTTTTGAGAAAATTGATTTTAAAAGTTCAAAGAAAAAAACGATACATTTAAATGCCGGTCAATGACAGATCATGGGAAATATTTCCCAGCAGTTAATAGCAAAGGCCTCTTACATCCTAGGAACACCAAAGTTGCAGGATATGTTAAAAAGACAGTGGGAAACAATATTTGAAAAAAAAATAAATATTTTTGAGGAATGTTCGGAGTGTGGGACATCTGGAAAAAAAAATGGCGTGGGGACCCCCTCCCGAGCCTCTGTAACCCCTTGTCCCCCATGCAGACTGGGATAGCCAGAATGCGGAGCCCGCCTATGTGGGGCTTCGCATCCTGAGCTATACCAGCCTGCATGGTCCATGGTATGGGGGGCTCCGGGGGAGAGGGGCGGCTAAGCCTTCCCCTCTCCCCACGAGCCCTTGTCCAATCCATGGACAAGGGGCTCTTCCCCACCTCTGGTGCCCAAGGAGGAGGTGGGGGTGACAACTTCCTGGGGGGGGGGGGTCATGGTGGCATCTGGGAGTCCCCTTTCAGAAGGGGACCCCAGATGCCCACCCCTCTCCCAGGAGAAATGAGTATAGGGGTACAAAGTACCCCTTACCCATTTCCACAAAGGGTTAAATGAAATAAAAACAACCACTAGGCCATTTTTTTTCAGATTTCTCACACTCAGAACATTCCCCAAAAATAAAAATGTTTATTTTTTTTTTTAAATATTGTTTCCCACTATCTTTTTAACATATCCTGCAAATTTGGTGTTGCTAGTATGTAAGGGGCCTTTGCTATTAACTGCTGTGAAATATTTCCCACGATCTGTCATTGACCGGCATTTAAATGTATCGGATTTTTCTTTGAACTTTTAAAAATCGATTTTCTCAAAAAGTATAAGGTCTTTTTGAAATAAAAATATTCCCCTTGCTCCCACTTTTCTTCTTAACATAACCTGCAAATTTGGTGATTCTGGCATTTAAGGGGGCTTTGCTATTAACCCTTAAAATCGGCGGGTTTTGGGCGACGGTAGCTGAATCCGAATTCGTGATCACGGATTTAACACCCGTGATCACGGCGGAATTCGAGAGTAAAATTCAGATACAATTGAATTTGAATTCGTGATCGGTATTGACTTCTGGATTCATGAAAATCTATGGGTAAATTAAAGCTTGCAAATTTGGAGAGCAACCCTGGTTGTTTGATACTCCAAATGGTGATGACATAGCCTGAAGGTCAGCCTCTATGCACCTTAAAGCCAATGTCAAATTCCTAGAAAAACAACAACTTACCTTTGAATAGCGCCGTATGGGGTTAGAGAACCTCTTCAAATATTTTTTGCTGTCCTGCCAGTCTGTGAGAATTTCCATTACTTCCCGGTTAGAGAGAAAGTGGGAAAATTACACTTTCCTCTGTTTTACATTTAGGCTGCTTTCACAGTGGCACGTTAGTGGCGCACGTTAGTGCAGCCTGTAACGCTCCCCCAATGCACAGCAATGTAACACAAGTGGGCTGTTCACAGTGCCCACGGGGCGTTACATGTAACGCTGCACGTTGCCCGGAAAGTGCAGCATGCTGTGCGTTCTACGCGGCTTTAGCCGCGTTAGACTGTTTGCACATGCTCAGTGGGGGGCGGAGAGGAGGCGGGGAGATGCCGATACAGTAGCCGCGCACATTGCTACTTAATATGCACTGAACTGGCGACCGCTAATTGGCCGGCGGGACCACGTGGTCCCGCCGGCCAATCAGCGCCACTCTGGGAGACCTTATGCGGATAGAGCTCACTCTAACGTCCTCTCCCGCACCACCATGCGTTGCATTAGGGGCACGTTATGCGACCATAACATCCCCTAAAACGCAACGTCTTGGTGAGTAAGTAGCCTTAAAAGTTTAGTGAAGCAATATAAAGGGCAATTCAAATGAGCTCATGGCCATATCCAGGATGTGAAATTGGAGTTAGCAAAACCAAACTTCCTGTAGTTGACCAATACCTGTTAAAGGGAATCTGAAGTGAAAATAAACTTATGATATAATGATTTGTATGTGTAGTACAGCTAAGAAATAAAACATTAGCAGCAGAGATATGAGTCTAACATTGTTTCCAGTACAGGAAGAGTTAAGAAACTCCAGTTGTTATCTCTGCAAAAGAGCTTCTCTGATCTCTCTGACTTTCAAACTGGCAGAAAGCTGTGTCTTCTGAAGCATATTATCTTAAGTGTCTGTCACTGTATTTTGTTTTCTGCAGAGGAAAGTTCAAAAGGTCACTGGCCTGCTCTGTGAAATTATTTAGAATGCTGTATTGTGGAAACTACAATTATTTGAGAATGATACAATGTTCTAAAAAAAACTGCATAACTGAAAATAAAAACATGAGACTATTTTCTTTGCTACAAATGTTCTATTAATTATCCGTACTGCACAACCAATTCAATATATTATTTTTGGGGGGGCTTCAGTGGGTCACTTTAACTAAGTTATTTACTAGCTACAATTTCTTCCTCCCAGGTGAAACTATTTAGCATATAGAGGTGCCCTTTAACAATCCAATTGCCCACCAACATAGGGGAAAATGATATGAAATCTGATCAGACAAGAAATTGTTCAGAAATTCGGGGAAAAAAAATAGAATGATCATTTGTCGTCGATACCATCAACAGTACCCGATCCGATTGATTGCATCGTCGATTGTTCGGGAATTTGTACTATCAATGGGCATCTTCACCGAAAACGATATCATTCTAAAATCTTGATCGCAAAATGTATCTTTTCACCTTTTTTGCCAAAAAGTTGAAAAAGAAAAAATAAGTAAACACGGTAAAGTTCTGGGCACTCTTTGTGTCGCCCGTCAGATCTCTGTACAGGAAGGAACTTTGCAATCACGTCTGCTCATAAATAGAACATCTCCAACAGAGCAAATCCGGGAGCAGTGTTCCATGTAAGAGAAGGCGTTATGTAATGTGCTCACTTCAAAATTCAGGGCACATATACAGACACACAGAAATATAGAATAACATAGAACAAGACGTTACATTTTTAATGGCTGTAAATTATTAACCCTCAACCTGCACAATCCTTTTCTCTATTATTTTGATGGGCTACGGCAATTTTGTTTTTGTTTGTTTTGAATAAAGTACTGTAGTGTTGAGGAGGGACACATTTGTTGTTAGTCAATGATGGTTGTAAGTATGGTCAATGAGATGCTTTAAATTCCAAGTTGATGCTAAGGGATTGCCGCTAGTAGAATATCGCTACAATTAGCGATATGCTACTGCTGGATTCTGATAGTAAAATATCGTTAATATATACCAATATTTTACTATGGCTAAACCTAACCCTACTCTCCCATAGAACGCTCCCTCTACTGATGCCTAACCCAAAGACCCCCCTCCCTCCGGTGCCTAACCCTAAGACCCTCCATGGTGGTGCCTAACGCTAAGACCTCCCCCTGGTGTGGCCTAACCCTAAGACCCACCTGGTGGTGCCTAACCCTATCATCCTCCATGGTGGTGCCTAACCTTAAGACCCCCCCAGTGATGCCTTACCCTAAGATCCCCCCAGTGGTGCCTAACCTCTAATACCCCCTGGTGGTGCCTAACCCTAAGACCCCCACTGGTGGTTCCTGACCCCAAGACCCCCTTTGTGGTGCCTAACCCTAAGACCTCCCTGGTGGTGCCTACCTCTAGGAACCCACCCTCATGGTGCCTAACCCTACCTCCCCGGTGGTGCTTAACTCCACCCCGCTTCTAAGCCTTAACCCCCCCCCCCCCCTCCCCTGCTGCAAAGCCTCAATATGCTGCTAAGAAGGCACATTTTGGTGCCTAGGGGCACCTAATTAGTGGCAGATAAGGTAAATATTGGCACCTGGTAGCATCATGGGTGCCAAGGGCTTGCGGGAGTGCAAATTGTGGCATTGCATCGGGTGCTGCCATGTGCCCAAATTTCTGTCCTTTGCCGCAAATCGCGGTTTTTATAATAGACGCCTATGGTGGTGCCCTTTTTTTTCGTAAGGGCCCCTGCGCCCTTTTTTCCCTATCACTATGTGGACTTATGCAGCTTTGAAATGGACCAATCCAATGCAGCAGCTGTATGTCAGAGGAGGTGGTGAGCGTACAACTGAAGAGGCCAGTGATGGTGCTGCCAGGTGACCCTGTTCGGCCCTGAAGGGAATAAAACACTGGGAAAGTCCATTCCTGCGCTTTCTTTCTTTCTTTGGGGTCCTTTTAGCCCCCTAAAAAGTAAGAATGGACTTCTTCAGATTTTGTTTCTTCACCAATAAATCTACAAATTCATATATACTTCAAAGGGATGATAATATTATTTAAAGAGGACCCAAGGCATAATAAGTGTCCAAAAGTAAATACTGAATGAGAGGGAAGCTTTTGTATCCTCCAGAAGGTTCCCACCTCCAGCGTAGCAATCACCCCTGTGACCCCTGCCATTGCAGGGGGCCCAGAAAGTGTGGGGGGCCCTCCTCCTCACTCTCCCCAACCACAAGTGCAGCCAGTTAGCAAAAAACTGTTCCCGCCAGGCCGCTACCTCCTCCCGCCATGCAGAGCAGAAAGTAACCGAGCGTCTGTAATACTTTCCTATTTCCAAACGCTGCTACAAAGCAGAACACTCTTTGCTATCATTTGCTGGCTCCCGATCACGTGACCCTCACGGGTTTAAGGGACCAAGGGGGCCCCATGCTATTGTTTTTGCAAGGGGGCCCTTCTGTTGTTGGCTTAAAAGCTCTATAGACAGGGCCGGTTCTAGACTTTTTGCTGCCTAAGGCAAATTTTTGAGGACGCGCCCCTCCACCCCCCTTTCCGATTTGGAATGATCGCACAGTACCCAATAATTTACTCTGCTTTTTTTATGTTCTCACATGACATGCTGCAGCTCAACACAATAGCATACCGGCTGACTGTGAGTCTGTGACAAACTGCTCACCCTCATCCACTCCATTCCTCCTCAGTCAGGACAGCAATACCACCTCCTCCCTTCTGCTGTGCAAGTCAAATGAAACACTGCTGCTCCCTTGCCTCCCCCCTTCTCACTCATTGGCAGACTCCTCACACAGCAAAACAAGCTGCTTTCCCCCAATGATGCTCTCCTGTCTCCCCCCTCTTCACTCACTGTCAGACTCCTCACACAGCACAACAAGCTGCTTTCCCCCAATGATGCTCTCCTGTCTCCCCCCTCTTCACTCACTGTCAGACTCCTCACACAGCACAACAAGCTGCTTTCCCCCAATGATGCTCTCCTGCCTCCCCCCTCCTCACTCACTGTCAGACTCCTCACACAGCACAACAAGCTGCTTTCCCCCAATGATGCTCTCCTGTCTCCCCCCTCTTCACTCATTGGTAGACTCCTCACACAGCACAACAAGCTGCTTTCCCCCAATGATGCTCTCCTGTCTCCCCCCTCCTCACTCACTGTCAGACTCCCCACACAGCACAAAAAGCTGCTTTTCCCCATTGATTACCTCTTTACCTTGCTCTCCTCTTGCTTCTCCTCCTACTCTGACTGCATGCTGTTAGTGTAAACACAGTACAAACATGCTGCCCCTGTAATCTCTGCGCCTTATGCAAATGTTTCATCTTGCCTCAAGACATAACCGGCCCTGTCTATAGATATGTGGGGTTTACAGAAGGTCACTTTCTTTAATAGTTCCTCTACAAGGACTTCAGATGATTATTTCTATCTTAGAGTCCTGATTATTTAATTTCATTCGTTTGCAAGTTTTCAATGTATAAGTTTATTTTATTTGTGCTAGTGAGGTTTATTTTTGGATCTATAAATCCTCATCTATTTCCACAGGAAGAAAGATGGATTTTTACTTTTTCAACAAGAGAAAAAAAAATCCCTTATGCAAGCGCCCCCATTCCTTTATTTTTTGTTCCTGCATGCCAATCAATCACCGCCGATCTGGGTCAGCCTGTTCAAAATTCTCTCCTGTGCTCACACAATTAAAACTTTTCCCAAGCTCGTGGCCACCCTGATGCAAGTGCCCCTGTCATGCAGATGAAAAGACATCACTGGTTACATAACAACCACAGGACAGGCCTTAAAATGTGAAGTTTGTGGGAAATGAGAAAAAATCTCCCTAGGTGCTAAAAAAAGACAGCATTGACTTATAATAGAAATATATTTCTGAAGTTTGAAAAACAATATGCATAATTTTACACTCAATAAGTGATTGAAAGTACTTTTTTGTCTCACTGGCCAGACTTGGTTTCAAGGATGGGCTAAAGTAGGACTCAATCCAGAGCTTTCTATCTTTGTCCAATGAAAGAATTAAAGTGGGATTAAACTCCAACACTAAATTTTCAGTAACTATTCTTCGGTACACAAAAGAACATTTGAAAGCATTCCCAAGCATTCCCCATGTGTAAGAACATTTATTTTCACTTCACGGCTACACTACAACTTGTTTACAACTACAGAACAACTACAGGCTTGTTTATCTCTGGCTAATTGGCAGATGTAATAATTGCCAGCAAGAATCTCTTTGCCTGTGTCTTTACTCTCCCTCCTCTTTCTCTGCTGAAGTGCCTCAGCTGTTGCTAGGGTGATGTGACTATTCAGCAAAGGGAGGGAGGAGGAAGCAGAATCAAGACACAGGCAGAGAGTGTCTCCTGGCTGGCAATGATTACATTTGCAGATTATCCAGAGATAAACAAGCCTGTACTGATCTCTGCAGTGAAAGTAAACATTTTTACACACAGGGAAAGCTTTCTAAGGTTATTTTGTGTAACTAAAAGTATATAAACTAAGAGTAAAAACTGAAATTTTGGTTTGTGGAGTATAATCCTACTTTAAAACATGTTGGGAGGAGGTGCTTGCAAAGCATGTCATGTTGGCGCCTTGCGCTCAGCGCCAAGAACCGAAGCTGGGTGCTGCCATACCACTAGTGCTATGCGCCTCGCGAGAGGGTAATTGATCTACCAGAGAAAATGTAAAGATTTCTCATGGGAAAGGGGAATCAGCTACGGGTGGGGATAAAGTTCAATCCTGGGTTAAAATTCCTCTTTAAAGTGAATGGGAACCGCATTTTTAAAAAAATGAAGCAAATAGGAGAGGGAAGGCTCTTGGTCGTATAAAGCCTTCCGTCTCGTCTCTCGGTGCTCTCTATCCTGTGCTGGCTCCTCCCAGTTTCAATCCCCCGCCGAAAGGGTATTTGGAGGTCTTTGGGAGCCGTGTCCTCCCAAAGACGTGCGGCTCCATACTGCACAGGCGTGAGCGTGCAAGAGAGCGTGCTTGCGCAGGTGCAGTACAGGGCCGCCCTTGTTCAGGAGCACTTGGGCTCCCTGAAGACTTCTGAAGCCTCCTTCGGCCGGGTAAAGCAGTATTTGACTAATTTAGTCAAATACTGCTACCGGGCGAGCCAGCACTGGAACGGGGGGACCAGGAGAGGAGCCGGAAGGCTCTATAGGACCCAGAGCCTTCCCTCTCCTTGGGTAAGTATCTGTCTCATTTTTTTAAATGAGGTTCCCATTTACTTTAAACATAGTTAGCTGTGTGTCTCTGCCCTGTGCGGAGCTGCTGTCTTTGCTTAGCTATAGTTCTCTGTGAAATGCTCTGTGTGTTTTATAGCCACGCAGAGAAATCTGTCTAGGCAGGGCACGCTGCTTTTATTTAAAAGAATCCTCTCTGGAAATTAAAATCAAAGCCGCACCAGGGTACATATTTAGTCACTGTCAGCGAACTGTTGCTCCCTCCAGATAGACATCCAACAGTATAAAATTAGCAGAGGTAATTGCAGAGAAAAGAACGCTTTCTGCAGGCTTTACATGAATAAATTATTCAGGACTTTAAAACCAGCCAAATGAGATCTCCGGGGGGAAATACGCCAGAGTCGTTCCACGGCGGCTACGGCGCTAGGCAAATCTTGCCGTGCGTTAGCTAATATTGGCCGTGGAAAGTAGAAATCACGTTACTGGAAATTTATCGCTATAGATTGAAGGAGCGTAACTGGCACTGAGTTCTGAGCTACAAAATGGGAGATGACAAGTCAACTTCTAAAAGAAATACTCGGAATAAGAATCAGCTCTAAATTGCACCTGATAAAAACAACAAAAATAGCAATTGTAAGAAGACGTTGGGCTTGCTCCATGGAAAGAAAGAAGCAGAGCCATAAGTACTAAGGGAGAAGCCCCCCCTCCCGTGAGATCACTGGGGGGCCAGGGATAGCTGGAGGCTGGGGTCAACTAGGGGTGAACAGAACCTGCGACTGCAGGAGGGCGCAGAAGTGTAACTACTAGCCTTCCCTGTCTCTGATACTCCAGATCACGGGTTTTGTGGCCACACATCTTATGGGTGTGAAAGTCCTGATGGCCACACTTGTTTTATTGTAAGGTATGCCCCCAGGCTTTGAGCGTCACCAGGGAGAGGCAAAGGAAGGGTAATGAACAGTAAAGGGTCCACCAAAGTTTTGCTGGGGGCTCCATAATTTGTGGTTGCACCCCTGGCTGGGGGGCATCAATGACTTTCCCTCCCTATGTCCAGTAAAGGGGGCCCTCCTTTACAGACAAGGGGCTTGATTCACAAAGCCGTGATAACTTTTATCACAGTTGTGCTAGCGTTTTCCGTGCAAAGAATAGCGTTTTTGAGCGAAAACGGACGTGATTTCGCATGAAAATTCACATTTGCGTGCGAAAAACGTTACACGTGCTATAACGCTAGCGCGAGCCTGAAAAGTGTTATCACGACTTTGTGAGTCAATCCCCAGGTGTTACTGCCTACACTTATCATGGGTGGGGATAGTAATGTCGGCCACTCTGTTATTTGACCACCAGCAGTTCAGCGTCCCAGGCTTTTGGTCTTATCAAAGTGGAGGGTTGTGAGTGTTGGAAGGCGGCAATCAAAGTTTTACTGGGAGGCCCTGTGAATTTGTTTCCTAGGAAAGTCTTTTTTTGTCATTTTAAAGTTAGTTACTGTATTTTTTGGACTATAAGACTCACTTTTTCTCCCCCAAAAGCAGGGGGAATTAGTCACTACATCGTATAGTCCAAATGCAGGGAGTTCCTGACTTGTGAACGCTGCCAATACCAACCTCCAACCCACCGCAATGTCGGGGACTCCCTGTACTGTGCCCATGCAGAGGAGGACACAGGGGGTCAAACAGAGGACACAGGGGGGCACAAAGGGGCATAGAGGAGGACACAGGGACACAAAGGAGCATAGGGGAGGACACAGGGAGACACAAGGGAGCATGAGGTACAAAGGGGGCATAATCCATGAGATGCCCCTTACCCATGGATGCACCAGGTTTAGTATAGGTATATTTTTCTCCCTGGTTTTTGTCCTCTTAACCTCGGTGCTAGAGTTGAGCCGAAATTTTCGTAATTTCGCATTACTATAATTACGCATGCGAAATTTGCGATTACGATGCGAAATTACAGTCGCGTAATTGCCATTAAAATCGTAATTGAAAATACCGTAAGCGTAATTTTCAACGCGTAATTTCGCATTTCGTTCATGCCGTAATTTCGCATTAAACGCTACCGTAATTTCGCGTTAAACCGTAACGCTCCGTATAATGTAAAAAAGCCGCCGACTTTAAGGGTTAATAGCAAAGCCCCCTTAAATGCCAAGAGCCTCAAATTTGGAGAATATATTAAGGAGATCAGAAGGAATAAGAGGAAAAAATTTTTTTTCAAAAAGACCTTATAGTTTTTGAGAAAATCAATGTTAAAGTTTCAAAGTAAAAATGTATACATTTAAAAACCCGCCGACTTTAACGGTTAATAGCAAAGCCTGCTTAAAGTTTAGGAACACCAAATTCACAGGGTATATTAAGGGGATCAGTGGGAATAAGAGGAAAACATTTTTTTTCAAAAAGACCTTATAGTTTTTGAGAAAATCGATTTTTAAGTTTCAAGGGCTAAAATGTCTTTTAAATGCGGAAAATGTCAGTTTTTTTTGCACAGGTAACAATAGTGTATTATTTTCATAGATTCCCCCAAGTGGGAAGAGTTTTACTTACTTCGTTCTGAGTGTGGGAAATATTAAAAAAAAACGACGTGGGGTCCCCCCTCCCAGACCTCTCTAACCCCTTGTCCCCCATGCAGGCTGGGATAGCCAGAATGCGGAGCACCGGCCGCGTGGGGCTCCGCACCCTGACTATACCAGCAAGCATGGTCCATGGATTGGGGGGTCTCGGAAGGGGAGGGGCAGCCAAGCTTTCCCCTCCCCCTCCGAGCCCTTGTCCAATCCAAGGACAAGGGGCTCTTCTCCACCTCCGATGGGTGGTGGAGGTGGAGGCCGCGATTTCCTGGGGGGGGGGGGGGGTTCATGGTGGAATCTGGGAGTCCCCTTTAAAAAGGGGTCCCCCAGATGCCCACCCCCCCTCCCAGGAGAAATGAGTATAGAGGTACTTGTACCCCTTACCCATTTCCTTTAAGAGTTAAAAGTAAATAAACACACAAACACTTAGAAAAAGTATTTTAATTGAACAAAAAACATAACCACGAAAAAAGTCCTTTAATATTCTTAATTAACCATTAATACTTACCTGTCTCTTTAAATAAATGATCCCTCGAAATAGCCTCGGAAATGTTCTATCAGTTACAATGTAACAAAGTTATTACAATGTAACAACTTTGTTACATTGTAACTACGCCGCACCCGACGTCACTCGCCGCTCAGCCGCCGCATACGCGTCTGCGCTGCACGGACCCGACAGAGCTCTGAGCTATATAGCTCAGAGCTCTGAGAAGCATCTTTGAATTTGGGCTCCAAGGAGCCCCATTGGTCCTTAGCAGACCAATGGGGTTCCTTCAAATCAGAAGGAACCCCATTGGTCTGCTAAGGACCAATGGGGCTCCTTGGAGCCCAAATTCAAAGATGCTTCTCAGAGCTCTGAGCTATATAGCTCAGAGCTCTGTCGGGTCCGTGCAGCGCAGACGCGTATGTGGCGGCTGAGCGGCGAGTGACGTCGGGTGCGGCGTAGTTACAATGTAACAAAGTTGTTACATTGTAATAACTTTGTTACATTGTAACTGATAGAACATTTCCGAGGCTATTTCGAGGGATCATTTATTTAAAGGGACAGGTAAGTCTTAATGGTTAATTAAGAATATTAAAGGACTTTTTTCGTGGTTATGTTTTTTGTTCAATTAAAATACTTTTTCTAAGTGTTTGTGTGTTTATTTACTTTTAACTCTTAAAGGAAATGGGTAAGGGGTACAAGTACCTCTATACTCATTTCTCCTGGGAGGGGGGGGTGGGCATCTGGGGGACCCTTTTTAAAGGGGACTCCCAGATTCCACCATGAACCCCCCCCCCCCCAGGAAATCGCGGCCTCCACCTCCACCGCCCATCGGAGGTGGAGAAGAGCCCCTTGTCCTCGGATTGGACAAGGGCTTGGAGGGGGAGGGGAAAGCTTGGCTGCCCCTCCCCTTCCGAGACCCCCCAATCCATAGACCATGCGGGCTGGTATAGTCAGGGTGCGGAGCCCCACGCGGCCGGTGCTCCGCATTCTGGCTATCCCAGCCTGCATGGGGGACAAGGGGTTAAAGAGCTATGGGAGGGGGGACCCCTCGTCATTTTTTTTTTATATTTCCCACACTCAGAACGAAGTAAGTAAAACTCTTCCCACTTGGGGGAATCTATGAAAATAATACACTATTGTTACCTGTGCAAAAAAAACTGACATTTTCCGCATTTAAAAGACATTTTTGCCCTTGAAACTTAAAAATCGATTTTCTCAAAAACTCTAAGGTCTTTTTGAAAAAAAATTTTTTTCCTCTTATTCCCACTGATCCCCTTAATATACCCTAGGAATTTGGTGTTCCTAAACTTTAAGCAGGCTTTGCTATTAACCGTTAAAGTCGGCGGGTTTTTAAATGTATACATTTTTACTTTGAAACTTTAACATCGATTTTCTTAAAAACTATAAGGTCTTTTTGAAAAAAAAAAAATTCCTCTTATTCCTTCTGATCTCCTTAATATATTCTCCAAATTTGAGGCTCTTAGCATTTAAGGGGGCTTTGCTACTAACCCTTAAAGTCGGTGGCTTTTTTACATTATACGGAGCGTTACGGTTTAACGCGAAATTACGGTAGCGTTTAATGCGAAATTACGGCATGAACAAATACCCTTTGTAATGCGAAAATTACGCGAAAATTACGCTTACGCAAAATTTCACGAAATCCTTCTTCATTACGATTATGTACTTACGGCCATAATCGTAATTACACTAATTACGCGAAATTTCGCGAAATCGTAATTACGTCATTACGCTCATCTCTACTTCTTATGGCCAGGAGCGTCTTTTAGTCCGAAAAATACCAATAATTCCAATACTTCTAAGTATTGGACCAATCACAGAATCAAGAATTTTACAGCATTAATCAGAATACTACAGACTACAGTCTTTTTACTGCTGTGACTTAATTTTCTTGAAAAAAAATATCGTCATTCTGTGGTTGGTCCAATGCTTCCAAGTTATGTGACTGAGCTAAGATTACAGAGTTTCAGTAATGCAGCATTTTTGCAGTATTTGCATAGCGCCTTTCTCCTGTCGGACTCAAAGCGCTTGCGAGGCAGCCACTAGGGCACTCAGTAGGCAGTAGCAGTGTTAGGGAGACTTGCCCAAGAAACTCCTTACTGAATAGGTGCTGGCTTACTGAACAGGCAGAGCCGAGATTTGAACTCAGGTCTCCTGTGTCAGAGGCAGAGCCCTTAACCATTGACTATCCAGCCACATTTTTGCATGAATCCAATTTCCGAGATCCATTTCCAATTATGGCTGCAGTGAGCTAATTTCCGATACTTACCTAAATCTTTTCTCGGATCCTGCACCGCTACCTGGGGCCCTGCTTCTCTTCTGGCATGATGCTGCAGAGCTGCACCCGCATGAGCACGACCGTACAGGTGCACAAGCAGCTCCGGCAACCTGCGCAGGTGCGGCCATACTAGTGCAGGCACAATCTGAAAAGGAGCGCTACCCCAATTTTGGTACCGAGAAATCCTTGTTGGAAATCTCTGGAGGAGCCATGCTCAGCAACAGGGGGACCAGAGGAATGTTGCGGTAAGCCTCTATAGGATCCTCTTAGGTAAGTATGAGCTTTCATACTCGAGGTTCGCCTCAGGTACACTTTAAAGGGAAGCTTAAAACCATAACCAAGAATTGAACTTCATCCCAATCAGTAGCTGAAACCTCCTTTCTAATGAGTAATCTTTTCCTTTTCACAAACAGATCATCAGGGGTTGTTGTATGGCTGATATTGTGGTGAAACCCCTCCCACAGTGTGATGTGAGGACCATGGTGCTGACATAACACTGTTGGAGCCTTGTTGCATTGTGGGAAATAAGAGCTGTTTCCAACTGCCAAAAAAGCAAGCAGCAGCTACTTCCACAGACATCACCTGCCAGCAGTAAAAATGTCACCATGTGATAAATGTCTGAATTTATATCAGGGAGAGGAAAGATTTTAAAATGGGCAAACACTGACTAAATTATTTATAAATAATTATTGTAAATATGAAGCACTTTTGTTATTACATTATTTTCACTGCAGTTCTTTAAGTAAAATAAAAAAAAAAAGATCTTATCTGGGGCTTCTTCCAGCCCCCTGGATTCATACTGTGCCCACGATGTCCTCCTGTCCTGATCCCCTCCGGCCAGCAGCGGCGACCCCTGCAAAGCTGGCCAGTCACTGCCAGACTTTGGTCCTGCTCCCGGGACGCAGGCAGCTCACGGTCCACGCTTGCACAGTAGCAAACGCGATGGACTAGCTTCTGCTGTTCTGGAGGACACTGTGGGCACAGTACAGGTTGAGGGGACTGGAAGAAGCCCAAGGTAAGTGGACACAACCTTCATTGAGACAGAAGTATTCTCCACCTGATTGTCTGCACAGTTTCCCTGCACCAAGCAGCTGACAGTCTCTCAGTCTAAACAACGACACTTCCATTTATCAAACTATTTTTCCTCCATCCATCCTACTTACTCACTTCCTATAATGTTCCCATTCTTGGTAATTTCTTGCTCCTGTTGGGAGAAATTGTTTTCCAGGTAGGCTAATTGGTATATAAATGTAAGTTTCTGTAATACTCACTGTGAGTGCAAAATCTGTGGGATAGGATTGAAAGAATGTATGCGAACAACAATAGCCTCAGCCGGCTGTACTGTGGCGAGCCCACATATTTACACCGAGTCTGGAGAAAACAACACAACTGAAGGAGTACTCTGGAAAATTACAGCTTCAGCTGAAAAGTAAAGAGATTGTGGAACTGAGATAACACAGCGTCAGTTTGCTGAGCCTGAATTACTGATGTTCTCTGGAGCTGCAGGTTGTCAGTGTTCTGGACATGATAAGTGATCTCAAAAAAATTGGTCTGGATTATTTATATATATATATATATATATATATATATATATGTTATTGTAGAAAAATAGGCGTGCCAAGCCAGAAAACACACAAGACAAGTGCCTAGGGCCAGGTTGGTGTCCAAACAGGGCCGGAACTGTCATTAAAGATAATCTGTACTGTCCGGATTGTTCAATAAAAAACATACCAATCGAGTCACTGTGATCTCCTGGATCCCTCTTTCCATTTCCGCCACTCCCAGCCGTGATCCTGGCTTTTAATCACCAGCATTAGGCAGTGTTTACAAACAAAAAACATGGCAGCTAACCAGGAAGTGATGCATGTATATATATATATATATATATATATATATATAGAGAGAGAGAGAGAGAGAGAGAGAGAGAAAACGAGGAGTTGCAGCACACAGCTCTTTTATTGAGCAGTAAGGTAATACAGGCAGACGTTTCGGTTGTATCCAACCTTCCTCAATGCCAAAGAAAAATGAGTAACATCATCAAATATATACCCGCCCACACAGGAAGTGACATACAAGGTATACACCCATCACATAAACAGCAAGGCACATAATTCCAAACAGCAGATAGTGTTTGATTCACACTTATCTGTTCCAAAGGCAGTCCATATATCAGATTCCTGTGTCTTTATCCATGTCATCCGATTCAAATAATTCGTATAGAGATACAATCTGCAATATCATAAAAAATATGTATCATAAATAAAAGTGTAGGTCAAAGTCCCTATTCAACCCATGTGGGTGTAGGGTCCCCATTTTATGTATCCACATGACCTCCCGTTTTTTAAGGAGCAAAACTCGATCCCCCCCTCTTCTGGGTTTTGGTATGTGGTCTATGACCATAAACTTAAGGTCCGTGTCCCTGTGGCCTACGGACCTCCAATGTCTGGCCACTGGAAGATCAGACGTTTCTCCCCTGACAGAGCTCCTGTGTTGACTAATGCGGTCCCGCACTTTCTGTGTAGTTTCTCCTATATATCGTCAGCCACAAGGGCATGTCAACATATACACCACAAAGGAGCTCTGGCAGGTCAGAAAATGTCGGATCTGGAAGTTGTCCCCAAATGTGGACCCCTTAGTCATGTGCTGGCACTCAGTGCATGAAAGGCAGGGAAAGGACCCCTTCCGTTTAGGGCCCAAAAAACTGGTGATATCACCGACAGTGGGTACAATATCAGCCCTGACTAACCTGCTGCCTATGGTCTCATTACGCCTATAGGCTGGTATAGGGGGAGTGCAGGTTTCATGCACTGAGTGCCAGCACATGACTAAGGGGTCCACATTTGGGGACAACTTCCAGATCCGACATTTTCTCACCTGCCAGAGCTCCTTTGTGGTGTATATGTTGACATGCCCTTGTGGCTTACGATATATAGGAGAAACTACACAGAAAGTGCGGGACCGCATTAGTCAACACAGGAGCTCTGTCAGGGGAGAAACGTCTGATCTTCCAGTGGCCAGACATTGGAGGTCCGTAGGCCAGTCAGGGATTCTCACAGTTTCTCAGCATAGCACAGGCAGCTCCTTCCCCCTCAGACAAGCTGAAATTGAGAACAGAAACCTGTCTGTGAGCGATAAACAAAGCACACACATAGAGCCTGCAGGGGGCATGGAGGGGGCATGCACAATTTCTCCCTATCACAGTAGAGGCATTGCTTTCCTCTCTGGGTCGACAAAGCTAGACAAAGAAAAGAAGATTAGATATATTACAGAGACAGCGGAACTAGAAAAGGCTGCAGTAATCTAGACCACATTAGAACAGGTATAGGAACTTATAGGATAGAAGAAATAAGGCTGAAAATGTTGCTACAGAGTCTCTATAAGGCAAAGGGGAAAATTGCACATGACAACTGCTGAACCCCTGAACCCCATACCCCTCCCCCAAACCTCTCCCCGCCTCGCTCCACTGGACCTGCATGGTCATCTCTCCCCGACTGCTCCCCCAGGATACTGTATGTGAGTGACAATGAAGCCACAAATTGGAGACCACCTGGTCCTGGTGGGGGTGGTTTGCAGCAGGGCTAGGAGGTTAAGTTAAGGTTAAGGACTCTTAAGGAGTACCTGCATCCTAAGGATGGGGGTTAGTCTTCTACGTGTCCCCATGGGTATTTTTCCTTTTTATTCATTGATGGTTTAGGACCTGATGAAGATTTAAACACTGATCGAGCTGTCCTGCAATAAGCATGCTTGGGAGGTTTATATGATTCTTATATTTTAAGTTCTTTGTAGTACTAGGTTAACTCAAGTTCATGGTTTGTAAAGTAATGTTTTATATATTTTAGGCTTAGTTCACTTCTATTTCACCAAATGTATCCTGGAACTTATGGGACCAGAGGTTACAGGTAAACATATTCAACAAGAGCAGGGGCGTAACTATGCAGGACTGGGCCCCCCTGCAGAGATCTGTCGGTGCCTCCTCCCCCATAACAGTGGTGGCGGGTCAGGAGCTAGGGTTCCCTGGCCAGTACATTGCTATGCTGAGCATTACGTGCAGCCGAAGCATATATATGTTACTTGCTCCAGACGCCTCCACTCACTTCCTGGTAGGTTTACAAGTGCCGTGCACTGTGTGCAGCCAGCCAATCACCATGCGGGGACTGAATCCACATGGTGATTGGCTGGCTGCTCACAGTGCACGACACTTGAAAACCAACCAGGAAGTGAGTGGAGACGTCGGGAGCAGGTAACGTATATACGCTTCTGCTCTTCATACAGGACCTCCTCTCGGGCCCCCTCACAGCTCTGGACCGCCTCTCAGGCCCTATCACAGCTCTGGGCCCCCCGCCACTGAGGTGGTGTTGCTGGTGATAGTTACCCCACTGGACAAGAGGACATTTACGTTGTCAATGTGGTGTTGAATGGTTTAGATTAATGGTTTCTAACACTACCTGTCTTTCTGTATTTTCTGTATATTTCCTTTACATGTTGATACTGCATTGTTTATTACCACCCTATGGTCCACAATACAAACCTTGCTTTAGTACAGTACTCAAAAAAAAGTTATGAGATATGTGTTAGGCCTGCAAACCTGCCATCTAAAAAGCAACAACAACCACTTTGGAGGCAGCAGGATAAGTCGTGACAGATGTGGTCTTCCAAGTCATACATAGATACACACATCTGCTTTGATACCTCCCAGTAGGTAGTCTTGCCTATCGTGTGACATGTGCGGCCTCCTTAATAATCAACCTTTGCCGCTCCCATTCCCGAGCAGCAGACGGATCAGAAGGCTCCCGAGAAATGCAAATAATTCACACATTTTTATTTCTTTGTTCCGACACCAGCAGATTGGATTTGCATTGTCTGCGAATGAAAGAAAGCAGAAAGAGACACGTTATCATCGTTTCTTTCCCGCTTACAAAGGGCACGCTGTCCCTAATGTATCGGGGATCTGTCATCCTCAGATACTGCCAGGCCTGAAAACAGCCCTTTAATGTCAGACAAAGGCTGCGGCTCCCTCATTCACACAGCGGATCACATCAAACGGCGGCGGAGAAAGGCGCACAATGCTGCAGAACGCAAACCAAGGGCGCCGCACCGCCTTAGAGGTATTCATCCATTACAATAACAATTCTGCTTATTAATTACGCTTTTTTTCACCCTTTTTTCCCTTCTTTTAAACAGTGGTTCATCAATTCACAAGAATAATATTCAATCTGTGGCCTTTGTCAGTGATTAAAATAGGGTTGCTCATTCAACAGATTAATAAGATGCTCTTTACAAAGCAGGCAATGCAGGGAATACATCAATACAACATGTGACTGCTGAAAGGTGTTTAAAGCAAAGCTGAACTAACCGTCTCATCTCTGCCATGTTCTACATAGCCATGTAACATGTTTTTACTGGCACATTTGTCATCTCACTTAGCTGGCCAGCATGGGCGGTGCTACACTGGGGATTGCTGGGGAACTGCCCCTCCCCCACCCCCTCTCCCCGGTAATCACTGTGTCACTCAGTACCATACAATTAACTTTTTCCAGGCTCCAGCAGCGTACAGTGAACAGGATAGGGTCTGTGAAAAAATGTCCATGTCAGCCTGAGTTTAAACCAAGGGTCTTATCTATTTGCCATAAATACATCACAATCCTTGCAATATCCCTTGTAATTATTGTATCTGGATGACATTTTTATTTGCAAAAAAAAAATGTATCTACCTCCTTCTGACTGTATGTCCCAACATTGTCAGTCAACCGAAATAGAGTCTGAAGAAAGCTTACTAGCTGAAAGCTTACTAAATTAGCCAATATATTAGAGCTTGCATTTTACACACAGGAAGTTTTGAATCAGGATAATAATACTGATTCACAACTTTCTGCCTGTAAAATACAAGCTCTATTCTCCAGCAATCCTTGGCTGGATAGTGTACTGGTTAAGGGCTCTGCCTCTGACACGGGAGACCAGGGTTCGAATCTCGGCTCTGCCTGTTCAGCAAGCCAGCACCTATTCAGTAGGAGACCTTAGGCAAGTCTCCCTAACACTGCTACTGCCTATAGAGCGCGTCCTAGTGGCTGCAGCTCTGGCGCTTTGAGTCCACCAGGAGAAAAGCGCTATATAAGTGTTTGTCTTTTTGTCTTTTAGTAAGATAAGGAATTACATACACTGTTTCTAGTAGTGAGTAGTGAGTAGTGAGACACAGGCTGGGGGCTGTAATGATTTGTCTGTGATCTGTCCACACAGGAGCAGCTTGCTAGCAAGTGAGGATTAACGCCTGCCAGCAAACCAGCCAAGTACGTCTGTAGGTGACTTTTCTCCATAATAACACCACCATTTGGACAATCTGCTCTGCCTAATGCTCTGATTTCTGTTTGGGATGTGTACATTTGCTTCCTAACATTGCTGAACTAGTTAGCCTTTATTTTATCACCTGAGCTAGGTAAAAAAAATACCTAGAGCTCGCCATACACACATTGTTTTTGATCATCCAAATGGGCCTCACCAGCCAGCCATCATTCCCCCTCAGTCCCCCCCCCCCCCCCCCAAATAAAATAAAATAAAATTTAAGCTGGAGCTGCCACTGCTGGCCAGAGAGGAAAAATGTGTTGCCATGTGGCTGCCAAATGTGTATGTTCTGTCGTGGTGCCGGCTCCATCTGGATAGAAGTAAAGTATGCTTACTGACATTCTACTATTGGTTTAGTGCTGGCACTTTGCCAAGGATCTTGGTGGTTCTCTTACATATTGGCTATTCCTAACTGATCTCCTTTCCCTTCCTGAATCCTAAACCTTTCCAAAAGATAACATCTACCTTATTTGTAAACCTTACCCTCCTTGCTCCTCAATGTATCCCTTCCTAACCTTAACATCATCCTAATGCCTAACCATACCCTCCCATTAATAGAAAACCTCTTCCTCATTACTAACCCTAGCCTCTACCTTAATGTATAGTCTTCCCTAATGCCTAAATCTAACCATCCCCCTAAAAGAAAAAATCCTACCATCATGCTTAACTCTAGAATTCCCACCCAATGTATTGACCTTCCTAATACCCAACCATAACCTTCCCCCAATGAACCCCCCCCCCCCCCCCAACAGAAAATGCTTCCTCATACTTAACCCTGGCCTCTCTCTACTACTAGCAAAGCACCGATGCAGATCTGGTAGTAATCACGTTATCACTGTGAGCTTGAACTGGCGACAAATTGAACCAGCACTACGGATGTTCATTGGAATTTATTGGATGTGACATTTTCACATTTCTGATCGGAAATCGGAAAATGGAAATTGGATTCCTACAGAAATACCACATTACCATAACTCGATAATTTTAGCCCAATCACAAAACTTGGAGCATTGGAGTAATCAGAGAATGCAGAGTCAACTCAGAAGTGTTTGGTCAATCAGAGAATGCAATAAATAACCAAAAAAAAAGACTCCACGGAAATCAGAAATTGGAAGTCCGAAACCAGAAATCGGAAGTCTGAAACCAGAAATTGGAAATCCACAGAATGGCCAAGCGGCATTGGAGGAACTTGAGAAAGAGCCTCTGCCCGAAACGTTGTGCTTTCTTGTGTGCTGTATCACCGCTATGGATCAATAAATATCTCATTGTAGACTACACGTTGGAGGGTCGAGTCCTATGTGGAAGTTGGAACTTCTGGATGTTTTTTGGGAGGTTTGATGGGCCTCTTACCACACTGGACTCCCTGTGTGTGATTTACACATTCCCTGTGGCCGACAGGTTTCACATCATATTGCAATCGGCATTGGAGGAAATCAGAAATTCCACAGAATTGGAAATCAACATTTCCGATCATCCCTAACCAGTACTACTAAGGTATGCAATTCCCTCCCCTCTATTAGACTTCACCCTGAGACACTAGCTGGACATTAAATTGTGAGACCTTTGATAGGACACTTACTATTGGGACTTTTTCGATGTTCTCTGTTAAGTGCTCCAGTAAAATATGAAGGCATTCAATTAATATGTCATAGTACTAATAATTACCGTTTTTTTTTTTTTATCTCCAGAAGCATATGACGTCTTCTTTTCTCCAATCCTGAAAAAGCACAGCTGTTGTGCTTTCTGTAGAACTTTCTTTGATGGTAGATCAGGAAGAGATGACTTGGACATGACCTTTAAGTCAGCAGAGGACTTGTGACTTCCTATCCCCCACCACCAGATGGTATCTGCTATTCCTGAAGTAGAAGACAGATTAGAGAAGCGGATGATGATGACTAAGGCCCATTGAATTTAGTAACGTCTTCAGCAACAAGGATGAAGCTTTAGAATTAGAGGCTCGGGCAAAAATCGAAGGTCTTTGATGCAGAATCCCTTTTTACTTTATATAGAAGCCTTTTTGTGACTTAGTATTTATTTAAAGAGAATCTGTAACGTCAAAACGGCCCCTGGGGGGTACTCACCTCGGGATGGGGAAGCCTCCCGATCCTAATGAGGCTTCCCACGCCATCCTCCGTCCCTCAGGGGTCTCGCTGCAGCCCTCCGAACAGCCGGCGACGTAAATACTTACCTTCCTGGCTCCTGCGCAGGCGCTCAGGCGGCTATCAGCTCCGAAGTAGGCGGAAATACCCGATGGTCATCGGGTCCGCTCTACTGCACAGGTGCAAGTCTCCGGCGCCTGCGCAGTACAGCGGACCCGACTGAGATCGGTTATTTCCATCTACTTCGGAGCCAAAAGCAGCCACAGCGCCCCCGCTGGAGCCTGCAAAGGTAAATATTGAATTAACAGTCGGGTCTGTCGGGCGGCTGTTCGGAGGGCTGCAGCGAGACCCCCGTGGGACAGAAGACAGCGTGGGAAGCCTCATTGGGATCCTGAGGCTTCCCCCATCCGAGGTGAGTGCCCCCCCAGGGGATCTTTTTGATGTTACAGTGTCTCTTTAAGCAAAAATGGGTAGAAATCTGAGATTGCAAATGGTTTGGTTACATGCATACTTAAAAATAACCTAAGGCAGCTTTAAAGTGGCAGTGGAATAAAGTTAAAAAAATAAGAGTTTCACCTACCTGGGGCTTCTGCCAGCCCCCTGCAGCTGACCTGTGCCCACGCCGTCCTGGACTGATGCTCCGTTCCCGTGGCTCACTTTTCTTCACGCAGTGGAAGCCAACTTCTAAGTCGACCTCCACTGCGCTGTGACCATGCGCATCCTTGTACACATCCCCATAGACAGGAGAAAACCTCTCAAGGAATAAGGTAAACGAGGACACGCATGGCCAGGGCCACGCAGGCGCAGTGCACTCCAACAGCGCCAAGTGAAAGTGCGCCGCAGCGGGGGACTGGAGCATCGGTGAGTGGCTGCGCAGGCACAGGTCAGCTGCAGGGGGATGGCAGAAGCCCCAGGTAAGTCATACTCTTATTCTTTACGTTTATTTCAGTTCTGCCTTAAAGCATACCTGAAGCGAAAATAAACGTAAGCGATAATGAATTGTATGTGTAGTACAGCTCAGAAATAAAACATTAGTTGCAAAGAAAAGAGTCTCATATTATTTTTCAGTACAGGAAGAGTTAAGAAATTTCAGTTGTTATCTATACAAAAGAGCTTCTCTGAGCTATTCTACCCACTGTATCGAATACAGTCCTGTTTTCTGAAGCACTTAAACAAGCAAGAATCAGCGAGAGACCGGCTACATAGCGTTTTACTAAAATATAGAGTGTGGTTTGTAAAATGCAAATATGACACAATGATGCAATGTTATAAAAAAAAAAAAAAAAAAAAAAAAGCTATATAACGGAAAATAACAATGTGAGACTCTTTTCTTTGCCACTAATGTAGACTCTGGAAACAGACATAGGGTATCATTCATAAAGCATTTCCGCATGCGGAAATGCTAAAAACAGCTGACTTTACCGACCACTCGGCAAAGTCAGCATTCATAAAGGCTCTTTCCGCATGAAAAAATGACATTCCCGTGCAGAGCGATACATTTCCGCCTTGTGCGGAGTTTTTCTAGATTAATCTAGAAAAAGTAACAAACACGTCCATTCATAAACATTAGAGCAAGCGGTATCCGGAAGGAAAATACCGCTTGCTCGACAGTAGCGATAGGCGGGCGGATTACATATAAATGAATGGGACGGACCTCCCAAGCAGCATCAGGCAGAGGAGCGCACGGAGGGAATCGGGCAGCTTTTATGTTTCCGCATGTCTTCCGCCACGCTACCACCAGCTTCCTCCAGAAAACCTCCGCACTTCTACCGCAACAGGCAACTTCTTTATGAATGACCACCCAGAAGTCTTAATTACCGGTTGCGGAGAAGAACGGTGTTTTCCCGCATTACCGACAGCCTCTTTATGAATGATACCCATACTGTCTACAGCATGAGGCGTCATATTTTCATATTTCCTGCATTTCATATGAGGTGTAATGTTTCCTGCTTTTCATATGTGGTGTAATGTTTCCTGCATTTCTTGTATGGGGTACTGACTGAGTGCTGCATTCATTATTTGATGGTCATAGTGGCTGCATTGAAAGAACATGAGCCCAAATTACTTGGATTATTTGACAGCCTGTTTTCATACCAGCTGAATCTTGGACAAAGAAAAGGAGCATGCTAAAAAAAAGGTTCTGCATTAATAAATATGAGTGTAACTATATATCTGAACAGAAGGTATCAACAATTTTGGTTTTCAATCTTACTTTTAGAAATCATTATACTTAACGACAAGCAAAACATCTGCTTATCTGACAGTAGAGATCCCTGGAGTATTGTGTGAATTCGGGCTAAGCAGATATCCCCTACATGCTCAGCTCTATTATAAATCAAATAATTGTTTATAAAACTAAATGTTAAAGCAGTTCTCCTGAATCCAGAAAATAAAAAATTGACACCAAATTAGGGGAAAGCTTCTGGATAGCTAGAGGATTCCCGTATCTTTGCACACCATACCAATTTAATGCTGGGTCCCTCGGTGTCTTCCAAGTGTAAGCATGGCCCTGGACGAGCATAGCCATTGCGCAAGCCCAATAGAAAAAGTGGGTCATGTATGGAGGGAAAGTCCTGCAACAACCCAGTGAGCCACCGTGCAAAATTGTCATGGGGCTCACTGGGATCAAACTCCACCTGCCGTACCCCCCCCCCCCCCCCCAATGCACACACTTTGTGCCGATGAAGAGAAATTCAAAACTCTGCACACTTAGGACATCCAGCGATACAAGTACAAAAGCATACATAGTTGATGCATGGTTTGAGATACTGGTACATGTTTATAGGATACATTACAGCAGAATAAGAAACACTAAAATAGGGCTTGATTCACAAAAAGGTGCTAACTGTTAGCATGGCTTTTCGCGCGTTTTCGAGTGAAAACTGGTTTTCGCACGGAAAAACGGTTATCGCAAGAAAAAAATTGCGTTCGAGCGCCAACGTGAATGTTTCGCACTTTAATGTTCGCGTTTACACCATAACACGAATTTATTGCATGAACGTGACCGTTAACATGCAAAACATTTGCGTTAATGCGCCAACGCAAATTTTTGCACGCAATAACCGTTATCATGCGAAATTTCGTGCAAAGCACTTTTCGCAGCGTGCTAACAGCACCGTCTTGTGAATCAAGCCCATAGAGTTCATTTCAAACAAAAATGAAAATTATTTCAATAAGAAGTTGTTAAAGAGAACCTGTAACAAAAAAAAGTTCCCCTGGAGGATACTCACCTCGGGAGGGGGAAGCCTCAGGGTCCCAATGAGGCTTCCCCCTCCCCTGTAGCTGCAGACAGTCTAGCGTTGGCTCCCCCAAAGTCTCCCGCAATCCTGGCTCCACAAGCCTGACAAGCGCTGATATATTTACATTCCTGGCTCCAGTGGGGGCGCTGTTGCAGCTCTCCGCACCGAGATAGGCGGAAATAGCTGATTTCTAAAGGGTCCGCTCTACTACGCAGGCACAGGAGACTTGCGCCTGCGCAGAAGAGCGGGCCGTCAGCGATCGGTTATTTCCGCCTATCTCCAAGCGGAGAGCCGATACTGCGCCTGCACTGGAGCCAGGAATGTAAATAGTAGGATCTGAAGGCTTCCCCCACCCGAGGTGAGTACCCCCAGGGGAGGTTTTTTTTTGTTACACATTTTCTTTAAAGAGGAACTTAACCAAGGATTGAACTTCATCCCAATCAGTAGCTAATCCCCCCTTTCCCACAAGAAATCTTTACCTTTACTTAAAGGGATACTGTAGGGGGGTCGGGGGAAAATGAGCTGAACTTACCCGGGGCTTCTAATGGTCCCCCGCAGACATCCTGTGCCCGCGCAGCCACTCACCGATGCTCTGGCCCCGCCTCCGGTTCACTTCTGGAATTTCTGACTTTAAAGTCAGAAAACCACTGCGCCTGCGTTGCCGTGTCCTCGATCCCGCTGATGTCATCAAGAGCGCACAGCGCAGGCCCAGTATGGTCTGCGTCTGCGGAGTACACTCCTAGTGACATCAGCGGGAGCGAGGACACGGGCGTGCAGGCGCAGTGGTTTTCTGACTTTAAAGTCAGAAATTCCAGAAGTGAACCGGAGGCGGGGCCGGAGCATCGGTGAGTGGCTGCGCCAACACAGGATGTCTG
This sequence comes from Hyperolius riggenbachi, assembly GCF_040937935.1. Classification (NCBI taxonomy): domain Eukaryota; kingdom Metazoa; phylum Chordata; class Amphibia; order Anura; family Hyperoliidae; genus Hyperolius; species Hyperolius riggenbachi. Next base: position 306,339,842 of record NC_090652.1, read on the forward strand.
CGGGGGACCATTAGAAGCCCCGGGTAAGTTCAGCTCATTTTCCCCCGACCCCCTACAGTATCCCTTTAAATAAATCATCAGTAGCTCTGTATGGCTAATATTGTGGAAAAACTCCTCCCACAATGTGATGTCATGACCACGGTCCTAACAGTTTCCTGTCTGTGAACCTTGTTGCATTGTGGGAAAAAATAGCTGTTTCCAACTGCCATCTTCCACTGTGCATATGTATGTCTATAAAAAAAACCGTTTAGCCTATCGCATTGTTAAGGTTGTTAAGGGGTGTGGTTATAACATTCTGCTGTCTAGTTTTTTTCTTGTCTGCCAGCAGTAAAGATGATGACGTTCAGGCTGATTGTGGATCAAACAATATGAACAAATTACATGGCAAATATTAATCATTTCTTGATCTTTCTTTTAATTTTTATCTTCTCACGTTGCAATGTATTGATTTTTTTTTCCGCTTTTCGCTACAGTTCCTGTTTAACTTGTTAACTTTCAAATAACAATGGCACAGAAAGCAGCGGGTGAGTAGAGGATGGAGTGGAAGCGTTTTGCGGGTCCTCTAATAGTCACACTGCATATTTACGGCAATAAACGGAGGAAATGGGGCCCGAAATGGGTTGATGGAGAGAAAAGAAGGCATTATGTAAAAAGCAGCGACGCGCTCTTCTCCTATTTACAAATTATCCCGACGAGTCATCATCATTTCAGGTCACCCTCCCCCATCCAAATGACGGAAAATTGAGGGCCCAGAAATGCGCTCATTTTGAACGGATCACCCCAGCTTCTCCCGTGAAAATTTCCTGTAAAAAGTTCTGACACTTTGTGCCGCACCAGATGGCGGCTAATTGGACCTATAAAGGAAATTTCACATAATGGAAATAAGTGAATAGTAATAAGAGGCACTTTGAAAAATGTCTTACAATGGCTCTGATGCATCTGTAGAATTTAGCATGATCACGCTCTGTCGGCTTCTGCTGTGCAATGAGGATGGTGGTTAAAGTGGACCTGTCTCTAAAAATCACACTTCAGAAGTTGTAACGTTTGTGTCAACATTCACAAATTGCATGACTGTCAAAATTCCTGCTGGTTATCTCCCATCTGGACGGGAACAGGAGGTTTGGGCTCCTGGGGCTAATGGACTATTTGGGCGCCCCATAGGCGCTAATGCAAAATATCGGCTATTGGGAGCCCAAAGAAGAAATTAGAGTGCCCAATAAATAGTGGGCGCCAGGCCCGTCCAACAGAAATGTTTCGTTTTGACAATTAGAGTTTCGACAAATATTGTTTTCAAATTCATTTTAAGAACTACAACATTGTAAATGATAGTTTTTAACTTCATTAGCTTACAGATCTATCGCTTTTTATATAAATGTTATTTGCCAAGAGTAAATTTGGATGTCTGATTAATAGCAGACACCAGAACCTTCCAAACTAAATTTTTTATTTTCAGAATTAATGTTTCTTTACATATCATTTTGAGAGTTATAAAATTGTAAATTATCATTTTTAAGTTTGTTATTGGAGGGCAGAAAGGGGGGTTTAGAGTTAGGTGTCAGGAAGAGGGGGTTAGGGTTAGGTGTCAGGAGGGGGGTTAGGGTTAGGTTTCAGGATGGGGGTTAGGGTTAGGCACCACCAGGGGGGGGGGGGGTCTAAGGGTTAGGCACCATCAGGCACCACCAGGGGAGTTTTAGGGTTAGACACCACCAGAAGAGTCTTAGGGTTGGGCATCACCAGGGGGGTCTTAAGGTTAGGCACCACCAGGGGAGTTTTAGGGTTAGACCCCACCAGGGGAGTTTTAGGGTTGGGCACCACCAGAGGAGTCTTAGGGTTGGGCACCACCAGGGGAGTCTTGTGTTAGGCACCACCAGGTGGGTCTAAGGGTTAGGCATCACCAGGGGAGGGTTCTATGTGAGAGTAGGGTTAGCTGTAGTTGTAGCAAAATGTCTGTAATATTTACTGATGTTTGACTATGCTTATTAGATCTGTAACTATATTTTTGTTTTTATTGCTATAGACAATACTATGTTCAATAAAGTTGAAGAAAAAATAAAAATCTTGTTATAGGTAGTGTTGGGCGAACAGTGTTCGCCACTGTTCGGGTTCTGCAGAACATCACCCTGTTCGGGTGATGTTCGCGTTCGGCCGAACACCTGATGGTGTTCGGCCTTTTAAGTTCGGGTTCGCCCCGAACTACTAAATGGCCGCCGAACAGTGCCGAACAGGGCCCCTGTTCGGCCGAACAGGGCCCTGTTCGGCCGAATACTGCCCCCCTATGGGGTCGCAGGCATAAGGGGGGAGCATGCCCCGATCGCAGGGGGGGTCGGAAATTCCCCCCACCCCCTCCGCTAGCGCTCCCCCCTCTGCCCGCTTCCCCATACAAAAGTTTAAGGAAGTAAAACAGTACCGGTGGTAGTGGGTGGCTGGCAGTGGGTGGCACTATGCTATGAAGTGAGTGACTGAAGAGGAGGAGTCCGGAAGGTGACGCGTTGAGGGAGGCCGGGCAGCGGGCGGTTCAGCAGTAGTACCGTACTACTGCTGAACCGCCCGCTGCCCGGCCTCCCTCAACGCGTCACTCTCCGGACTCCTCCTCCTCAGTCACTCACTTCATAGTGCCGCCCACTACCAGCCACCCACTACCACCGGTACTGTTTTACTTCCTTAAACTTTTGTATGGGGAAGCGGGCAGAGGGGGGAGCGCTAGCGGAGGGGGTGGGGGGAATTTCCGACCCCCCCCCCGCGATCGGGGCATGCTCCCCCCTTATGCCTGCGACCCCATAGGGCCCCCAAAAGCAGGATGTTCGGGGAGTTCGGGGTTCGGCCCGAACATGCCGAACATCGCGGCCATGTTCGGCGAACTTTCCCGAACCCGAACATCCAGGTGTTCGCCCAACACTAGTTATAGGCAATAGCTTAAAATTTCGGCTATACCCCACACCCTTTTATTGTTTACTTCAAAGATGGATGGAAAAAATCTAAGTATTTCACCTTGCCGGCAGTGAAAATGCCAGCGACCAGTGATGAATTTAAGAATGTACATCAGACTGAGGTAAGCTTCTACAATGGGCAAACACTGACTACATATTTTATAAATAAATATCTCTCCTTTCCTATGCAGTGTTCCGAGCAGAGCGTAAATGAGAGGCTACTCACCCAGCTCTCTGCATTCCACTGATGAGATCTCCCTTCAACCTCTAGCTACTTAATACTGAGGATACCTCTAGCAACCTAATACTTGAGGGCACTAGGGATGGTTGGAAATGCCAATATACGATTCCGTGGAGAATCCGCATTCCGCCATTGCCAATTCACGCTACTGCTCCCGATTCCGCTTTCCGCTACCAATTTCCGCATTCCGATGCGGATTTTCGCCGGAAATCACGGAAATTTCCCCCAACTTTCAGAGAATGCAGAAATGTCCGCCTAAATCCCCATTCCCTGATTGTTTTATTCATTCTGAGTCTTCTGATTGGCTTAAAATTACCGAAGATCGGCTAATGCGGATTTTCTGCATTTTAAATTGCAGTAAAAATCTGCAGACTTTAGCGTTTAATAGCAAAGCCCCTGTAAGTCCTAGAAACACCAAATTTTCAGGGTTTATTAAACTGAATCTTGTGAACAAGATGCAAAATATTTTTTTCAAAAATACCTTATAGTTTTTGAGAAAATCGAAGTTAAAGTCGGCGGAAATTTCCACGTTCGGAAATCACCCTACCGCACTTGTATTACCGATTTCTGCATTCCGATGCGGAAATACAATTTTCGATCGGAATTTCGGAAATTGCATTTCTGTGGAATCCGAATAAGCACCCATAGAATAAGCACTAGAGGGCACCCATAGTTACTTAATATTGAGGGTACTTCTGGCTACCTAATACAAAGGTACACCTGTAGCTATAACAGGTAAGGTAAGTAAGGGAGAGGTGACAGCTGGGACAGCCAGCACACTTGCGGTGCGGTTCGGCAGGGGTTTGTAGGTTCATGTTGGGTGAAGTGTAGGGTGCCAGGACATCCGTGCCTATAGGCTCCTGTGATGTAAATCCAGGCCTGATTGTCACTGAGTCTTGATGTCTTTATTAATGAACATTTCAAAAACACCTCAAGACTATCCATGAGAGACATCTATAAAACAGAAGCAGGGCAAGGGTCTTTCTCTGTATAAATGTCACAGACAACTGAAGTGACACTGTCCGAATCAGCAAAGGAACCTAATATCACAGGAAACGTTAGATCAATATCTCTAATAAATACACATGTTTAACTTTATACTACTCATCCTCCCAGAAGATTTTTTGACATTTTATTTGAAATGCGAAAAAAAGATCAGGTAGAATTTGTAAATGGAACACGAGTCATGGATGGCATCAGGAGATTTATGGTATGATATGTTTAGCCTTACTATCTATTTTAAAAATATATTATACAAGATATATGGCCTCAATTCACTAAGATCATGCTGCAGATAATAAGGCAAGAGAAAACTTACCTCCACACAGTGAGAGCGTTATCTCATCTCTTCATTCCTTAAGTTACCTCTTCTGTAGTTAATTTACCTCCTCTGTAGTTAATTTACCTCCTCTGTAGTTATTTTCACATGCAGTTAATTAACAGCCTGTCTTTAACTCTGGAGTTATTTTAAGGATTGGAGAGTTAACTTAAAGACAGAAGAGTTAACTTTAGGTTTGCCTGAGGTAAAATGTTTCCTGAATACTACATGCCTCATCACCATGGTGACCACTCTAGAAACGTTATTAAAGACAGGAGATAAGCTTAGTGAATTGAGGCCATTGACCTCAATTCACTAAGCTTAGCTCCTGTCTTTAATAACATCTCTAGAGTTATCACCATGGTGATGAGGCATGTAGTATTCAGGAAACATTTTGGCCGAACTAAGAGCGCATGGCCGAACATTCCCCGAACGTACGGCTAGCGCTGTGATTGGCCGAACGGGTCACGTGGTTCGGACCCGAACGCACTCTGATTGGCCGAACGGGTCACGTGGTTTGGGTAAGTAAATACCCGATCCACGTCATTTCTCCGCCATTTGTCTGTGGGTTTAGCTTTGGGTAGGAAGGCAGGGTAGTTCTCTCTCCAGCCAGGCTAGCCAGGGTCCCCCCGGTCATTGTGTCGCTGCTGGGAACAGTAGTACACCGCTCACCCACACTATATAGCATTGTGTTTACTGCCACTCTGTCTCTGCTGGGAACAGTAGTACACCGCTCACCCTGTATAGCATTGTGCTCTGTGTCGCTGCTGGGAATAGTAGTACACCGCTCACCCACCACTGTATAGCATTGTGTTTACTGCCACTCTGTGTCTCTGCTGGGAACAGTAGTACACCTCTCACCCACCACTGTATAGCATTGTGCTCTGTGTCGCTGCTGGGAACAGTAGTACACCGCTCACCCACCCACCACTGTATAGCATTGTGCTCTGTGTCGCTGCTGGGAACAGTAGTACACCGCTCACCCACCACTGTATAGCATTGTGCTCTGTGTCGCTGCTGGGAACAGTAGTACACCGCTCACCCACCCACCACTGTATAGCATTGTGCTCTGTGTCGCTGCTGGGAATAGTAGTACACCGCTCACCCACCCACCACTGTATAGCATTGTGCTCTGTGTCGCTGCTGGGAATAGTAGTACACCGCTCACCCACCACTGTATAGCATTGTGCTCTGTGTCGCTGCTGGGAACAGTAGTACACCGCTCACCCACACTATATAGCATTGTGTTTACTGCCACTCTGTGTCTCTGCTGGGAACAGTAGTACACCGCTTACCCATCACATGTCAGATGGCGTAGCTGTGTTGAACAATCCATCTGCACCCTTCAACTATTGGGTATCAAAGCTAGACACCTGGCACGAACTGGCAATGTACGCAATAGAGGTGCTGGCTTGCCCGGCAGCCAGCGTTATGTCGGAACGCTGTTTCAGTGCTGCCGGAGGCATCGTCACAGATCGGCGTATCCGCCTCTCCACAGAAAATGCAGACCGTCTGACTCAAATTAAAATGAATTGGGGGCAATGGGAAGCCTCCTCGTGGCGCCCCTGGATAGTGCTGTATGGCATGAACTAATTCCCGCAGGGCGATTGTTTTGCGGTTTTTGGTTTTGACCCTGCATATTTAGGCATGCGAAAGCAAATGCTTATTTGCATGAGCAATGTCTCGTGATTAGCCAATAGGCCAAATTTGCAAAGCCAGATTTGTCAGGTTCACTTGGTTGATGCACACATGCTTTTTCTCTGATTATAGTCAAATTAAAATGAATCAATCCTGGATTGGAAACGACTACGCAACACTCCCGGACCCCAATCAAGTAACATGAACAATGAACATCTGTGATGGGTTAGCGTTACCGGTCCCTTTTCCTGGAACCTCTCGTCATCTGTATTACATTTATGACTGCATGCCGACAAAAAGCAAATTGCTATCCACACGCTTCTTGTCCTCATGCAAGGCCTGGGTTGTTGTGTCTCAAAGCGTGGCCTTCTCCTCCTGCGCCGCCATCCTCCTGTTCCATCACGTGTGCTGCTGCTGGGTTAGCGTTACCGGTCCCTTTTCCTGGAACCTCTCCTCTGTATTACATTTATGACTGCATGCCGACAAAAAGCATGTTACCTGTGCAAAGAAAACAGACATTTCCCGCATTTAAAAGACAGTTTTCCCTTTGAAACTTTAAAATCGATTTTCTCAAAAACTATAAGCTCTTTTTGCTAATTTTTCCTCTTGTACCCACTCCCAAGGTGCACATACCCTGTAAATTTGGGGTATGTAGCATGTAAGGAGGCTTTAAAAAACACGAAAGTTCGGGTCCCCATTGACTTCCATTATGTTCGGAGTTCGGCTCGAACACCCGAACATCGCGGCCATGTTCGGCCTGTTCGGCCCGAACCCGAATATCTAGATGTTCGCCCAACACTAGCCAACAGATTTTGAACACTATTATATACACCAACTTGGAAGGAATTATAAACAGCTCACTTACCATCCATAATCTTAGAGTTCTCTTAGTACAAGTGTCAGACACAAAACCCACTGGTAGATACATTTAAAAGGTGACTGAAAATGAATATAAGAAATTAGGCGTAAAAATGCAATTTTTTTTGCAAAAACACAAATTTCCATTCATAACGAATTAACTGCAAATAAAACCTATCCAAGCGAAAAAAACACAAAAATTTGTGAACGTATTACAAAAATATTTTCAAAAGTATTTTCACACAAAAGTCATATTTGTCTTTATTTTTGAAAAATGTATGCAAAAAGAATATTTGCATTTTCATTCATTAAAGTTGGCCAATCAAATGTGTAAAGGTGTGCACCAGGCTTAAAGACTGTACACACTACCAATAATGATTGGCCATTCACCAGGGCCGGCCCGCTCATGAGGCGGGGTGAAACTTTTGCCTCAGGCGGCACATTTCTAGGGGCGGCATCCGCCCGTCGGTGGGTGCGGGGAGCCGGCCGCCGAGCTGGAGGGGTAGCGGGCAGGACGGGGGTATTGGGCCTAGCGGCGGGGAGGGGGGTCGGACCCTCCCCGCCGAAGCGCTACTCGTAAGAGGCAGTGGGCGGGGAGGACTCACCTCTTCCTCGATCCAGCGTGCGCTCCACTGACGTCACTTCCTGCAACGCCGCCCACTGTATTGTAAGTGGACGGCGTTGCAGGAAGTGACGTCAGTGGAGCGCTCGCTGGATCGAGCGAGGAAGAGGTGAGTCCTCCCCGCCCACTGCCTCTTACGAGTAGCGCTTCTGATCTATTTAAGGCTGAAGGGGAGCGGAGGACGGGGGACCCAGGCGAGGGAGGGGGGGTCCGACCCCCCTCCCTGCCGCTAGGCCCAATACCCCCGTCCTGCCCGCTACCCCTCCAGCTCGGCGGGGGGGGGGGGGATGGGCGGGGGCGGCAGCAATAATTTTTTCAAAATTTGCCTCAGGCAGCAAAAATTCTAGGGCCGGCCCTGCCATTCACTAATCAATTTTAAAGGGGAATGTTACGAACTATGAGATAGAATAAAGGAGGGGTGAGGCCTGATTGAATACAAATAAGTCTTATTCCAAGAAAATACAAAACTTTATTTAAACACTTGATTATTGTAAAAACTACAAAGATAAAAACCCACCACGATGGCCCCACCCCATCCATACATATACCCACCCAGGCGTCCCCACTACTCTCCCCCTCCTGATCACCAAATGCTTTTCTGGATCATGTGCACATATGTTATTGGCTGCGCAGCCCTGCAAAAATAGGCCAAAAAACTTTGTCTAGAAAAAGTATAACTGGATACCACACAAGCGGAAATTGTAGATATTATGAAGAGTCCATTGAAAAATCAGTTCCAAAAATATTCATCCAATAAGAAATGTTTTCATATCACATAACCTCCTGTAATGTATAGAATCCATGCACACAACCATCCAGTAGAGCAAACAGAGTTCTCCGTGTGACATCAGGCTAGCAATTCACCTCAGTATTGTATGTTATTATAGCAAAGCACAATCCTGTGTTGCAGCATAGCATAGCACATGCAAGATGACTCCTGGGAACCTTGGCAGAAAAGCACATCAAGTAGCAGCTCAGCATATGTCAGATTGAAGCAGCAGTAAAGGCACATCATGTATTAGCCAGTGAAGAAAGCAAAAAAGCAAAGGAGATGCATGGCAAATGTTGACAGAGTCTCTGTTCAAATAGAGTATGCAACTGAGGTGCCCTGAGGGCTCTTACTGTATCCACCAGTCTGAGGCCTTGATGTTTGCCTGTTGCAGCGAAGCCTGGGAAGACTAGCCGAGTCTCTGGCACTGGAGGTATGGAGAGGAGGATCAGGCGCCCAGTTTAGGCAGCATGGAGGCACGGAGGAAGAGACCTCGTGGTGGAGGACGGCGTCCTCGATCAATTTCGCTGGACTCTGTCGGCTTCTTCAGGAGGCGTGTCTATCTGTGGGCGACGCTGCGTCTATGTGCAGGCCGCCGTCCAATCCAGCCGCAGAGCAACGGCATCTCCCGCCCCCACACCAGGGCCAATGCGAGCGGAGGGGCGGAGCGGGCAGACACGACGGGCGCGCCCAATGGCTAGCCGGGCGCGTCCGCCAAGCCCCGCCCCCCCGCACGCAGGCCTCGGGGAAGGGGCGGGAGACACCAGTGCAGCCGGATCAGACGGCGGCAGCACAGAAGACACACACGCCCCACGTCCCATCCCAAAAACAACATTGCAAAAAAAGGGAAACAAATAATGTGTAGAAATAACCTCTATTTACAATTAAAGAGGCCCTACATGTAAACATATGGCTTCAGAATATGAAAAGGTAAACAGATATATTAAATCACAGTCTGTAAAATTCCGCTCAAACTATGCATTTAAGCTACCCCCCTCATCCAAAGGAAGAGGTGTGCATGCATCACATCCCCATCCGGATCGGGATCCTGCCGATTTCGGCATAAGCATATATCAAAAACTCTCTCTATAGGTATCTTGCGGAGAAAGAGATGTGAGATGCTCCAGCAGGAAGCCCCTAAACCCTCCCCCCAGGAAAGCAACGCAAACCCATCTAGTGTGGGATACCCAACAAAAACCTTAGGTGGAAGAAAGGGAACATAACTTGTATTTTCATTGAGGCCTGGCACCTTGGTTGCCTCTAAATCAAATATCCACCTTGCCTCTGTCTTGTAGAAGCAAACAATCCATATTACCACCTCTTGCAGAGTTGTGGATTCTGTCCAGACCAACAAAACACACATGTTGAAACCTACCGCCGTGAGCGAACTTAAAGTGCTTCGCCACGGGAGTAAGGGTATTATAATTTGAACTCTTGATACTTGCAATGTGTTGCGAAATTCGTGTACGGAATTTATTTTTGGTCTGTCCCACATAAAAAGCCCGGCAAGTGCAGAGCAGCAAGTATACCACAAGAGTAGTACTACAATTAACATAGTGTTGGAAACACCAGTCCCGACCATCCGGTAGGCGAACCGATCTGCCCACCTGAATGTATCGACATACCCAACATCCCCCACAAGTATATGTACCAGTCATCTTACAGTGCTTTCTGTTGGCCTGGGGATCAACAAAATGACTGTTAACCAAAAGGTCCCGTAGGGACGGTGCCCTCCGGAATGAATAAAGGGGGGGTTTTGTCAACACTGTGCTCAATTTGGCGTCGTTAGTGAGGATGTGCCAGTGCTTATCCAATATCCCAGAAACCTCTCGATGCTGTGCCGAGAACCTAGTGCAAAATCTGATTGCCTCAGAACTTTCACGGGCGGGACGTCTATTCCTATCCAATAGAGCGGACCTATTGCTGGCATTAGCTCTTTTATATGCCTTTACTAGAGTCTTGTCCTTATATCCTCTTTGTCTGAATCTCGATCTCAACTGCAAGGCCTCCCTCTGAAACATATCGTCCTCTGAGCAGTTGCGTCGAACCCGCAGATACTGTCCAGTAGGAATCCCATTAATAGTATGTCTTGGATGGAAGCTTTCCGCTCTCAGGAGTGCATTTGTTGCCGTTTACTTTCTGTACAAACTGGTAGAGACAAGGCCCGCAGTCGAGACCGAGATCAGAAGATCCAGAAATGGAACCTCCACATGACTCATATGCATTGTGAATCTAAGATTCCAGATGTTTTTATTGATAATTGTAATGAATTGTAACAATAGTTCTTTCCCACCCGTCCAAAAAAGCAGGATATCATCAATGTACCTGTGCCAGGCCAAAGCGTGGCACAGGTACATTGTCAGGTCCTCGTCAGAAAACAGCTCCCTCTCCCACGCCCCCAGGTACAGGTTGGCATACGACGGAGCACACGTAGTGCCCATCGCAGCCCCCTGCACCTGGAGGTAGTGGGTATCCTCAAACAAAAAAATATTGTTTCTTAGAATAAAATCCAATAGGGTCAACAAAAACATGTTATGGGCAGTGTTCTGTATGCCCAATTCCCCCAGAAAGATCCTAACAGCCTCCACACCCAAGTCGTGTGGTATACTTGAATAGAGGGCCTCCACATCCAGGGTCACAAGTAAGACACCAGGGGGAAGCTGAAGATTTTCCAAAATTTGCAACAGGTATGATGAGCCCCGGACATATGACGGTAGAGCGCGGACGTGTGGCTGAAGATGTCTATCAATATATACGCTCACCCGTTCGGTAAGGGATCCTCTGCCCGATACAATCGGGCGCCCCGGGGGTCTTTTAAGGTCTTTATGAACTTTGGGAAGTGAATAAAATGTTGGCAAAATTGGATTAAGAACCTTCAAAAACGTCACTGTGTCCAAATCAATTAGCGTACGGGAAAAAGCGTCCTCGATTATTGCAAACAGCTCCCCCTGGCATCGTGCAGCCCTGAATGGGGTAACCCTCATATAACAATCCTGATTGTTCAAAATGTCCAGGCACATCTCTCTATAACGCTCAGCCCTCATAAGCACAATGTTTCCCCCTTTGTCTGAGGGTTTAATAACCCATTTTTTGTTTAACATTAACTCTGTAAGTGTGTTACGTTCAGCCAGATCCAAATTATCACCATCTATCTTGTGACCTCTTAGTTTAGAAATGTCACTTTCCACCACTTCCATAAATGTTTTTAGATTAGGAAAGAGAGAAAAAGGTGGAAACTTTTTTGAGGTATTCCGCAATCCCACCTCCTCCAAACTAGGGACGAAGTAGGCTGCGTATGAATTCATATGTTCAATTTTGGGAGCAAGCCATAGTATCTCCTTGTAACTCGTTCAAAGCTTGGAGGATGGTAAGATCCTCGTCTGACCACGGTTTCTCTAAGATACTTGAGGGGATTTTTTGGGATTTATCACCGTAGAGGGCCTGTAGCAAAATGCGTCGTCCAAATAAATGTAGATCTACTATCGTATCAAACACGTTTATATTGTGTGTGGGACAGAACCCCAAACCCTTCGATAATAATGACAGATATTCTTGAGGAATCTCCTCATCTGTCAAATTGATAACTTCTAGATCTACATTCAAGGCACTGGCTCCTCTACTGTTGGTATCTGTCACCTTCCCACCTTCTGACCGGTGGCTAAAAAAGCCGAGGTTGAAGATGAGGAGGGTAACCCACCATCGGAGTCCTCCTGACATGATGACTCCGTGTCTTTATTGATGTTATCCTGTTCTTTATTCTTTTTACTCCCTGATTTACTTGAATTCTGCACAGACTGTTTCTGCCTTAAATTGTATTGCTTTGGATTCTCCTTCCCAGAGGCAGAACTATCCGAGATGGGAAAACTACTGCCAATAGAGGAATCTGATTCATCTGCAGTCTGAGGCTGCTTGGGAGGTTCCTTCCTAGGAGATTTTGGTTTAATTGGGGGCCGCCTCCTCGGATTGCTCCACCTGTAGGCAGAGCCAATTTTATATGCCGTTCTGTCACGTAGGACCTTTTGGTCCCTATGTATGACCAAATTTTTATTAAATTGAGTAATATGTTTATCCAATTCTTCACTACGAATTTTATATAGTGAGTCTTTCTCAAAAGGTTTTAAAGAATCAGAAACTTTTTGAACTTCCTCCTCAATTGTTTTTAAATCCTCTGTATCCAACTCGTTCATCAAAGTCAGACAAATTTTTGCGCAGCACTCAAAATTCCTCTCCCATCGTTTTTTGAAATCTTCCGTCAGATTTCGACGATGGGGGAAAATCTGAAACCGTAGCCAGAGAGGAGCAAACTGATCATCCAAGTATACCTTGTTATATTCAAATTCCACCATAGTTTAGATTTTCTCTCATATAATTTTGTTAGCTTTCTAAAGCCCCCATTAATTAGTTGCTGTGCATCCCTTGCCCCCTGCGTCTGCGTGCAATCCTTCTCCACCCGGGCCAGAAGACTATCCCACTGGAGCATCTCACACCCTCAGCTGTGAATAACACCCCTTGTGGAATCCCTGATCCTGAGGATCAAATTATCTCACGCTATGTGGGTATTAATCTCACAGGCACAGAGGGGTGTGGTCAATTTGAGGTCACCCAGGCTCCCCACTCCACAATGACAATGTTACGAACTATGAGATAGAATAAAGCGGGGGTGAGGCCTGATTGAATACAAATAAGTCTTATTCCAAGAAAATACAAAACTTTATTTAAACACTTGATTATTGTAAAAACTATGCGCTGAACATTGGTAAATCCGCCGCGTTAACAGCCGCTGGGTGGTCCGTGCACGTTGCTGTAGTCTCTCTGCCTTCATTTCCGCTTACATCACCAATGCGGAAGTGAAGGCAGAGAGGCTACGGCAACGTGCACGGACCACCCAGCAGCTGTTAACGCGGCGGATTTACCAATGTTCAGCGCGATAATCCATCGATAAGCCGCAGCAGCCTTCACACTCCCCGCATATCCCCACATTAGAGAGTCAGGGGAAGGAGTCCGAGGGGATGGGGCAGAGGAGGACGGGGGGCGGAAACAATGTATAGAGGGACACGGCAGCCTCTGGGGACACACAAACTGTGCATTACGAGCCTGCAAGGCACACACAGGCTTTAGACAGACAGGGGACGGAGCAGCCGAAGGGAAATGTGATTTTAAGGGTGGGGGGGGGGGGACAACTGGTGCAGAACAGAAATTGCAGCATTTGGACCATAAGACGCAGGCACTTTCCCCCCCATGTTTGGGGGAGAAAAAGTGTGTCTTATGGTCCGAAAAATACGGTAGATAGATAGATAGATAGATAGATAGATAGATAGATAGATAGATAGATAGATAGATAGATAGATAGATAGATACTGACTTTCCCCGAAAATAAGACAGTCTTATATTAATTTTTGCTCTAAAAGATGTGCTAGGGCTTATTTTCAGGGAATGTCTTATATTTCTATTAGGAAGGGTCTCTCAGCAGAACATTTCCTGTTCCTTTGTACTGTGATGTTCATGGATTTGAAAGTATGCTTCTGTATTGATCAGGCACTTGCCCTGTCTTCCCTGCACACAGCTGATAACCTTGCTGTGTGCTGGGATGACAGGATCAATGCTCGATTGGCACTGCACCACGGTGTCCCCACTTACTGGCTGCCTCTTCCTCCTCTTTAACTTCCGCTAGGGCTTATTTTTAAAGTAGGGCTTATATTTGAAGCATGCAGAAAATTCCAGCTATGGCTTATTTTCAGGGTAGGTCTTATTTTAAGGGAAACAGGGTAGATAGATATAAATAATTATATTATTATCATTATTGGGGTGCTATTGTGTTATGCTATAAAATATCTAAATTCCAAAGGGAACATAGAAACAAGTGTCGGATTTGTTCTAAAGAAGAAAGATAACCGTACCACATCATCTAAAACACCCAAAAATAAATGGCTTTTTGCAACATGCAGAGCAATTAGCTGGCCAGACTACTGGCATGAAAATGACAATAACTCATGCACTAGTGCGGTTCTTAATTGGAAATAATTTTTTTCCTCCCAGAAACAGATTAATAATGCATAATATTGTCATCACTAATTGATCTATTGTGAGTCACAAGGAAAACTCAAATATCGCCAACCATTGCTGATATTATCATTTATTTACATGAGATTTCAATAATATACGAGTATTTGATATGAAGCTCACTACAGGACTGCAGCTGTAGTGACCCAAAAAATTGTTGGTGAGTTTTCGGTTGACTGACTTCCTAAAAATAAGCAACCTGTTCTGCCCTATGGAGAGGGAGGGGAAAGCAAAGAAAAAAAAAGAGAAACATGGCATGAAATAAGAAACGCAGTTAGGCTGGGTTTTATAGGATGCAATAATTCCTTAGCACTAGGCACAATTCACCTGTAGCCACCCCACATATAGAAATAACAGGTCCACCACCACATAGACAGTGAGATGGCATCAGATTTATGTCACAAAAGATTACAACTATTTATTTAACTAATTCACCACTAAGGAGTTTTCCCCCTTATGGACCAGAGCAGTTTTAAAGAGACTCAGTCTCAGAGATGAGTCACACTGCCATTTTTTTAACTTACCCAGGGCTTCCTCCAGCCCTATTAGTATGAATGTGTCTCTCCCTGATCACCTTAGCGTCTCCGTTAAGCCGAAATCTTCTCCGTAAAGCGGCTCAGTGAAGCCAGCGGGACGCAAGCGTAGACAACCCCGGCTGACATCACTCATTCAGACTGAGCCGCGTACCGGGGGTTGATTGCGGCTGAATGGGGGACTGTGGGAGGACGGCGAGGGACACATCCATGCTTATGGGCCTAGAAAAAGCCCGGGGTAAGTAAAAAAATGGCAGTATGACTCATATCCGAGTCTCTTTAAAGGAACAGTATCGCAAAAAAATTGCAAACTTTAAAATACATGGAAACACATAGAAATAAGAACTACATTTCTTCCAGAGTAAAATGACCCATAAATTACTTTTCCCCATGTTTCTGTCACTTACAGTAATTAGTTGAAATCTGACAGAACCGACAGGTTTTGGACGAGTCCATCTCTCCATAGGGGATTCTCAGCATGGCCTTTAATTTTTAGAAAGACACTCTTTATACAAAGATGCTTGCCAGCCTCCCTGCACGCCATAAACTTTTTGTCAGTTGGGCAGAGCAACTGTAAGTTACACTAGTGTACGTTACTTACACTAAGTGGAGTATAGGTAAAAGTCAAATTCATTCAGTCCTTAAATGTGTGGAACTAAGTTGACCATATTCATTATAATTATTATTACTAGCCGACCAGCGGCGTAGCATACGCCGCATAAGTGGGTAGCGGGCAGGAAGGGGGTATTGGGCACAGCGGTGGGGAAAGGGGGGTCAGACCCCCCTCCCTCACCTGGGTCCCCCATGCGCCCTCCCCCTCCAGCTTAACTTCGCAATGGGGAGGGGGGGTCAGACCCCCCCTTACCTAGGTCCCCCATGTGCACTCCCCCTCCAACTTAACTTTGCGGCGGGAAGGGGGGGGGGTCAGCCCCCCCCCCCCTCACCTGGGTCCCACATCTGCGCTCCCCCTATAGCTTAAGTTCAGTAGCAGCTGCCGCTATTAGTAAGAGGCAGCGGGTGGGGATGACTCACCTCTTCCGCGTTCGTTCCACTGTCGTCACTTCCTGCAATGCCGCCCACTGTATTGTAAGTGGACGACATTGCAGGAAATGACGACAGTGGACCGCATGCTGGAACGTAGAAGAGGTGAGTCATCCCCACCCACTACCTCTTACTAGTAGCGGCGGCTTCTGCTGAACCTAAGCTACAGACTAACCAGCAAGCTCATGGTGAACGAGAACTTATTGGAGTGTGTGAGGGGCTACAATGGTCCTAAAAGCCCCCTTACTAAAATGGTATGGAAAACAAAAGTTTGCTTTCTTAAAACAGAAAGAATTTGCGATAATTCAGGTTGGAGTGAGCTTGAGATGTCTCCCAGTGCATCACTGCTGAATATATGCAAATTAACCATTGTTACCCTTAGAAGCTAAACACACCTCCAGAACGCTGGAATGCAGTGTTTAGCTTCTAAGGGCAACAATGGTTAATTTGTATATATTCAGCAGTGATGCACTGAGAGACATCTCAAGCGCACTCCAACCTGAATCATTGCAAATTATTTCTGTTCCAAGAAAGCAAAATTTGTTTTCCATAGAACTTAAGCTAGAGGAGGAGCGCAGATGGGGGACCCGCCACTGTGACCAATACCCCCTTCCTGCCCGCTACCCTCTCGAGCTTGGCAGCAAGTGTAGGACCGCCCCTGGGGGCAGGGCACTACTTCTTCTTCTTGCTTGAAGGTTGAGGCACTTAGCCTATTATATATATAGATCATTATTATTACGTATAACACTATAAATGTATGGTCATGTTACAAATCAGTCATCAATATCCCATCATCATTATCACTGCTTTGTGCTGTCTGTTGGGCTTTTTCGACTACATTTGCAAGTGCCACAAATTAGTGCCAACACTGAGCCACACTGCTGCTGATCTGCACATTATAGCACAAAATAACAGACCGTTTTTAACCCCTCGACTTCAGTGGTGTCATATTCAACATATTGGGAGACCCAAACATTTTGAGTTGTCCATTTGAACTGTCCTTGAATGGAGAGAGCCATTTTTGAATAAATGAGATAGGGGTCTGGAACACAACTGCAGAACCCAAACCAAACGTAATGCAGTATAAAGTTTTACTTGTAGTTACCAACCAGAAGCATACAGAAAAAAATGTATAACAATAGATATTCAAAGAACCATTTTATTACCACTTTGTTAAAAGTTGAACTGCAAAGCAATTTTCTGCAGCCTGGGCACTTTAGTCTGGCTCGCAGCTCCGCGTCAAACTTGACATAAGAGAGACAGAAAGAGCCAAACAACAGAAAAATGCCCTTTTATTAAAAGCCTAACAAAAAATGGAACATGACTGAATATTATTGCTAAAATAGGAGACACAGTTGTGAAAAAAAAAAGTTTTAAAAAGCTTTTTCTGATAAGGATTGCAATTATAGGGAAAGGACAGGTATTCAAGTTGAAAAGTGAATTATCAAATGAAAGTTTTAAAATCTTTCTGAGCTTTTCTGAAAGGCGAAAATCATTTTTTATCATTTTCTTCCAGCTCTCTTCCTTTTTGTTTCACAGGCAGGTTTAGAGGACAGTGACATTTGATTTGGGCTGCCAGTGCTGAGGGCATTGGTTACGTTGAAAGAGTTCTATTTTATGTCTTCTCTTTTTTTTTTTTTTTTACCTTATTTGTTCTAAAATATCTCTAATAGGTCTGACATATTTCTTCCGCCTACTGTGGTATCAAACAGTTTCCTGCGGGTAGTTTGGCCAGAAAATAACATTTGAGTGGCAGCATCCAGATAGAGGTGATGATTGAACACACAAGGAAAAAAAAACTGAAAATGACTTTTTTACTTACTTAAGACAAGTATTGTTCAGGATTGACCTGAATTCTCACCCAAATATCATACATTGGGATTTACTTAAAGGGACACATTATTTAATATGGACAGCATAAATTTCAGCATAGGGCTTGCGTTAAAAAAATAGCTCCTAACACCAATTCTACTCTCCTACACAGCAGGGCTACGTTATTAAATCAGCTGCTCATGATAACAAGTGATGGGCTGGGGTTTTCCCTGCCCTCTGCTAAACTGCTAGCATACACTCTGCTTACAGCTGATTTATAATGCGGCTGATTTGACTACTGCTTTGTTGCCATCAGCAGTATGGTGGCAGCACTAAGAGCACTAAGGGCTCTATTCATAAACCGTTACCACAAGTTTTCCGCTCAAAACAATGGACTTTCCCGACCATTTAGCAAAGTGGGCATTCATAAAAGCTGTTCCCGCATGAAAATCTACAATCCCCCAGCAAAGTGAGAAATTTCCGCCTTCTGCAGTGTTTTTCTACATTTATCTAGAAAAAAGTAACAAAATGGCCATTCATAAAGATTAGAGGAAGCGGTATGTGGATGGGAAATACCGCTTCCTCTGATTTAGCGAGAAGCCTGCGGATTACATACAAGTGAATGGGACAGACCTCCCAGAGAGAGCAGCGCACTGAGGGACTCTGCCGGCTTAAAGTGGACCCAAACCAAACATTTTTTTAATTAAAAATATTTAGTTGCACCACTCTGACACATACAAAGATAAATAAACACTCCTTCAAGCCTATGAGCAATTCAGTGCATGCTTTTCACCCTTCTCTTTTCATAGCTAGGGTTATACTGGGGGCAGCCATAGCAATTCCTCCATTGCCAGACACCATCTACTCCACCAGTTTGCCGGAAAAATCCCGGCAATTTGAAAGGAAGGGAGGGGTTCCTCAATAAATGTAAAATATTTTATATTTGTCATCATTATTATTATAATTTAGAAAATAGTGTTTATTTCTGAAATCTTGTATATTTAATTTGGGTCCACTTTAAGTGTTTCTGCATGCCTTACGACAGCTTACCGCCAGCCTTCAGCGGCAGATCTCCGCACTTGCATCACAGCTGGCAAGATTTTTATGAATGACCACCCAGAAGTCTAAAATACCGCTGCGGTATTTTCCCTCCAGGAGTTTTTTCGCCACAATTTTTTTATGAATAGAGCCCTAAGTGGATCAGTGTACAGGTGGTGGGTTGGGACTTACTATGCAGCCAAAATGGAGTGCTGATACTGGCAGAAGACCGGTGGGTTGAGTGCTGATGTATTAGTTAGAAATAGGCATTAACTAGGATGCTTATTAGGATAGAGTCACAATATCATGTGAAAATAAAAATATGCTCTGTAGAACTACTGGTATAAAGTAATTCTTTCTCACTACTAGTGAGGATCGTACTCAGCTAATTACAATTATACAAAATTTCACGCAATCAAGAAAATGTTAATTGCATATGGGCCATAGTGTGCAGTGACTGTCACTGTGGACTCCTCCTCTTAGTCTGTGGCATGCTGTGACATAGTGTGCAGTGATTGTCACTGTGGATTTCTCCTCTGTCTGGCATGCTGTGACATATGTTGCAGCTATTGTCACTATGGATTCCTCCTCTCAGTCTGTGGCATGTCGTGACATAGCGTGCAGCTATTGTCACTGTTGATTCCTCTTCTCCTACTGGAATGTAGAGTTTTCTATCATCCTTTAATGAGTGAAGGTCTGGAATTAGATCCAACAGTTTCTTAACATCTAGCTGACCACGTCACACCGCATGACCGCGGCAGCAGCCCCAGGTCCACCTAACACCAATTGGCATAAGATCCTGCAGGCCTGTTTTGCAGGAGATCGCAAGGGCTAATGCGCGTGCATCCCTGCTTGGATGGCTGCGCTCCGCCTTCAGTCTCCTAGCGGCGATAGCTGCTAGGAGACTGTTAGGCGGCGAGTTGTGATCTGAGGCAGCGCTGTACTGGGGACAGTCGTGTGACACGGCTGTCCCCCTGGGTGGCAAGACAGCGAGCACTATGATTGGCTGGCTCTGGGATGGAGGGAGGGACGGGTAAAAAAAAATAATTTAAAAAATGACAAATTTTATTAGAAAAATAAACAAATAAATATTGATATGAAAAATAAACATTGAGGGAGCGATCAGACCCCACCAGCAGAAAGCTCTGTTAGTGAGGAGAAGGGGGGGGGGGGGGGGAATTCACTAGTGTGCTGAGTTGTGTGGCCCTGCAGTGAGGCCTTAAAGAGACTCTGAAGCGAGTCTAAATTCACTTTTTTAACATGTAGTCATGTTAACAACTATAACCCCTGCTAAACCACCGCTATCCCGTGGCAAACCAAGGGCTTTAATACCCCCCAAATCCCCTCTCCTACCTCCAGGGAGCACTTCCTGAATGAGGCAGAGCTATGAGCTGTAGCTCTGCCTCTTAGAGCATCAATCCCGGCTGGTCGCTGCCTCTCCCCGCCCCTCTCACTCTTCCTTCACAGAGAGGGGCGGGGGAGATCCACGCATGGAGGCAGAGCTGCAGCTTATAGCTCTGCCTCTATGAGCAGCAAAATCCCAAGACCAAGAAAGTCGTGGATTTTGCAGGGGAGGATTTGGGGGGTATAAACCCTTCGTTTTGCCGCAGGATAGCAGCGGTTTAGCAGGGGTTATCACTGTTAACATGACTGCATGTTAAAAAAAAAAGTGAATTTAGACTCGCTTCAGAGTCTCTTTAAAGTTGCAGTGGCCAATTTAGCAAAAAATGGCCTGGTCTTTAGGGGGATTTAACACTGCGGTCCTCAATTGGTTAAAATAAGTGTCCCTGGTTGCAGTATATTTGGGGCAGTGCAGCAGGAAGAGTCTCCTGCTCAGTGTTGGCACCGTCTCTCTCTCTTCTCTCTCTCTCTCTCTCTCTCTCTCTCTCTCTCTCTCTCTCTCTCTCTCTCTCTCTCTCTCTCTCTCTCTCTCTCTCCTCTCTTCCCTCTCTCCACTCTCTCCTCTCCTCTCTCCCCTCTCTCCTCTCTTCCCCCTCTCTCCTCTCTCTCTCTCTCTCTCCCCTCTCTCCTCTCTTCCCCCTCTCTCCTCTCTCTCTCTCTCTCTCTCTCTCTCCCTCCCTCCCTCTCTCTCTCTCCCTCCCTCTCTCTCTCTCTCTCTCTCTCTCTCTCTCTCCCTCTCTCGCTCTCTCTCTATCTCTCCCCCTCTCTCTCTCTCTCTCTCTCTCCCCCTCTCTCTCTCTCTCTCTCTCTCTCTCTCTCTCTCTCCCCCTCTCTCTCCCTCTCTCTCTCCCTCTCTCTCTCCCTCTCTCTCTCCCTCTCTCTCTCCCTCTCTCTCTCTCCCTCTCTCTCTCCCTCTCTCTCTCCCTCTCTCTCTCCCTCTCTCTCTCCCTCTCTCTCTCTTCCTCTCTCTCTCTCTCTCTCTCTCTCTCTCTCTCCCTCTCCTCTCTACCCCCTCTCCCCCCTCTATCCTCTCTCCCCTCTCTCCACTCTCTCCTCTCCTCTCTCCACTCTCTCCTCTCCTCTCTCCACTCTCTCCAAATCCAAATCCAAAAAAGCTTTATTGGCAGGACCAAATACATTTAGCATTGCCAAAGCAAAATAGAACATTAATGTGGGGGGGGGGGATTGTGGGAATACAGTCCATAGGAGGATGTACGGGATGGTATGGGGGGATGGGGTATATAGTCCATAGGGGAGGGGGGTTTAGGCATACAGTCCATAGGGGAGGGGAGTATGGGGTTATACAGTCCATGTGTTATCATGTTCCTCTCAGTTGGTGGCAGGCCATGACATATCGGGCAGCTATTTGCACAGTTTCTTCCTCTTCCCCCAGTATGATATAGAGTTTCCTCTCCTCATCTGTGGAGGTGAAATCTGCAATGTGGGCGCAGAGAGTCTTTGGAAATGGGCGGTCCTCAACGGTGTATATTTGCTGCAGTGTAGCAGGAAGTGGGCCTCATCCTCCAGGACCCCCTGGTCACATTGCCTGCACAGTCTCTCCTCCCAGGGCTTCCATGTCTGTCTGTGTCGTCCTGTCTCTATCTCCAGGTTGTGGGCACTCAGACGGTACAGGCTCAAGGCCTGTCTATCTTTGTGGTGGTGTAGCCTCTCCAGATATGGGGCCATTGTGTACTCCCTCTGTAGTGATTGGTAGATAGTGAGTTTCTGGGAGTTCTTTATGTCACTTCTCCATTCCTCTATGTATCGGTCCTTGCAGCTTTCTATCATTCCTTTTATTTGGGCTTTTGTCAGCCTGTGTTGGTGGTCTTGGCTGGGCTGGCTCTTGACGTTTTGTTTCAGAGAGCGTGGTATGGCCTCCCCACCCTGGCTCAGTGAGGCTTTATGGTGGTAAGTGCTGGGGTTGCTGCTCTGTATATGCGCCCAATATGAGAGCGCCCTCTGCTGGATAGTCAGCCATAGTGGGAATCTGCCTAGCTCTGCCCGGCAAGCTGAGTTCGAAGTGCTGCAATGGACTTGGAGAAGATACTTGCAGAACTCTAGATGGAAGATTTCTGTTGGGCTGGAGTCCCATTTTGATTGGTCAGGGTAGGTGACCGGGCCCCATACCTCACTGCTATAGAGCAGGATTGGGGTGATGATGCTGTTGAATATCTTTACCCAGACTCTCACCGGTGGTTTTAGGTGGTAAAGTTGCCTTCTGATGGCATAAAACGTTCTGCAGGCTTTTTCCTTCAGGGCCTCTACTGCTGGTTTAAAGCTCCCAGTTTGGTTAATTTCCAGCCCCAGGTAGGTGTAACTGTTTGTGGTCTCCAGTGGGCAGCCATTTAATATAAATGAGGAGGTGGGCATTTTTAGATTTTTTCTCTGGAACACCATCACTTTTGTCTTCTTTGGGTTGATGGGCAGTGCCCATGTGGTGCAGAAACTCTCCAGTACTGCCAGGCTGTCCTGTAGGCCCCTTTCTGTTGGGGAGAGCAGCAGGAGATCATCTGCATACAGCAGGAACTTCACCTCGTGGTCATGCAAGAGGAGGCCTGGTGCTGGGGAGGATTCCAGGGCTACAGCCAGTTGGTTAATAAATATGTTAAAGAGCGTTGGGCTCAAACTGCAGCCCTGCCTGACTCCTCGACCCTGCTTGAAGAACGCACTTCTCTTCCCGTCCACTTTCACACTGCATTGGTTCCCAGTATATGAACTCTTGATGACATCATAGATTCTACCTCCTATTCCGCTCTCTAGGAGTTTTAGGAAAAGGCCTGGGTGCCACACTGAGTCAAACGCCTTCTTAAAATCCACAAAGCAAGCGTGTATTTTGCCGCGTGAGCTGTGGACATGGGTCTTGATAAGGCTGTGCAGTGTGTAGATGTGGTCGGTTGTGCGGTGGTTTGGCATGAACCCAGCTTGGCTTTTGCTGAGTACGTCCTGCTGTGTGAGGAAGGAGAGGATCCTTTTATTGATGATGCTGTTAAACAGTTTCCCCAGTGTACTGCTGACACAGATTCCTCTGTAGTTTGCTGGATCGTATCTGTCCCCATTCTTGTAGATGGGTATTATGAGGCCTTCACTCCAGGCCTGAGGAAAGGAGCCCGCACTCAGGATAAGGTTGAAAAGTCTTGCGAGTGCCTCATGTATGTCCGGGGGGCTGTATTTGATCATCTCTGGCAGGATGCCATCGGTACCGCTAGCCTCTCTCTCCTCTCTTCTCTCCACTCTCTCCTCTCTCCCCTCTCTCTCTCTCTCTCTCTTTCTTTCTCTCTCTCTCGCTCTCTCTCTCTCTCTCTCTCTCTCTCTCTCTCTCTCTCTCTCTCTCTCTCTCTCTCTCTTCGACATTCAGTCATGCAAGTTGTTGAAATGAGAAGAAATCTGGCCAGACTCCAGAAACCCTTAACCATATGCTGAGCAACAAAAATAAGACAAATAGCAGAAATCTGAAGACAGGAAAGCATTAAACAGCCTCTGTGAATGACTATGATTATCCCACCGTGGTAGTCAGCGGAAACTATTGTAAGTGAAATATTATAATAGAGCTAAATAAAAGTACATCAAAGTTAGATAATTATCCATTATACAAAAGAGATGGTTTTCTAGCACCCGGGTGGGACGCGGTGACCAGCGCTGTAATTATGAGTGATTCAGACAATGAAGGTTGATTGATTGGGAGGTGGGCCGGGCTGGCGCCCCCAGTGGCGGACTTGGCACACTACACACGCATCAGTCTGTCACGTTAACACAATACGCTTAAAGAGGAACTGAACTCTAAAGAGCATAATGGATAAAATTGCTTATTATTATTATTATTATTTTGTTTTTTACAATATTCATTTATAAATTATTTAGTCAGTGTTCTCTCCTTGGCAAAATGTTGAGACAATATTGGGAAATACACAGTACTGTAGATTCATTTTAGATAGTGGGAGGAGCAAGTCCTCCTGCAGCATCGTTTGTACTTGGCAGTAGCTTAGGGATGGTCAGTTAGGGCCCTTTTCCACTAGCAATCGCTAGCGTTCACGCTGAACGCTAGCGATTGCTGAATCCGGCGATTCCCTGACGTTTGCGGCCGCGATTTTGCTATGCTATGCACTGTCAAATATCACTCCTCCGCGCGTTCACGTTCCCGCAAAAAACGAATCGTGGTAGTGGAAATGACCTACCGCGATTCCTATGTTAAAAAGCAAACCGTAGCGATTGTAAAATCGCTAGCGGTTTGCGTCTTTGCGATTCAGCCAGCGCAAATGCGCTGGTGGAAAAGGGCCCTAATGCCCATTTTTTATTCTGTGGAAATAACGATTTCCGATTTTCTGTTTTTTTTCGGATTTTCAGATTTTCATTTTTCTAATTTTTTGGGGGGTTTATTTCCGATTTTTTGAGGAGTATTTTATTACTCATTTTTTTGCATCAGAAAATGCAAACAATTAAAAAACTAAATTGGAAAAATGTAATATCAGCCTTGTGATTGGTCTAAATTTTGCTGAAAAATTCTGCATTTTCTGATTGGTCCATTGCTTCTCTGTGATTGGGCTTATATAACCGAGTTGTGGTAAATGGGATTTCAGCGGAATTCTGATTTTGCAGAACCTGAATGAGCATTCCTAGTAACTGCAATTCATGTAGCCCGCCAGTAAAAGTTTGATAGCGACCCCAAATGCTCACACCCCTTCCCTCCCCTTGCTTCCCTTTACGGCCTGGGGGGGGGGGGGGGGGGGGTGATCCTACACGGGTCATAAAACAAGTGGGGACTCTTATGATTGTCACACCTATAACAAGTGTAGCCATGAAAGCACCCAATCTGGGGGATATCCCCTGAATGGGAGGAAGGGAAGGTTAGTAGTTGGGGGCCCCCACAACTCGGGACCCCCTGCAATCCCAGGGGCTGCTCCCCTCTAGTCAGGGCCGGTTCAAGCAACAATTGGGCCCTAGGGCAAAATTAGCCTGGGGGCCCCCCAACAGACACCCCCGACCAAAAAACGCCCATAGAGGCCCTTTGTTGAAACTAAATGTCCCTCCTGGGCCCCTGAGTTGGCTGCTGAACCTCCCCCAATCACCTCCCAACTTAACAGACTCTGCAGAGTCCCTGGGGAGCAACAGTTAAGATGGGAAAGGGACACCTTGGTGGCCCCTACAGGCTCTCGGGCCCTGGGGCAAGTGCCCATTTTTTCCTATGGTAGCTCTGGCCCTGCCTCTCATTACACCCCCTGGTACTTGGTAAGTATGCAGGTTTGTTAACTGCAAGCCCTATTTACTGTACTGTGTAATGTGTTGGTGCTTCATACATAATAATAATAATAATCCTGTAACTACAGGTTCCCTTTAAAGTGGACCTGAACTCTTGCACAGGACAGAAGGAAAACATAGAGCAATGTACCCTGTATGTATATAGAGAGTTTAGCCTGTCTGACTCCCCCTCATCTGTGACTAATCACAACTGTAATTTGATCTCTCAGCTGTGTCAGTTCAGGAATCTCCTCTGCTTCGGCAGAGTAGCTAATATGTAAATGCAGGATATTAACCCTATGTCTGCTACCATATAGGCAGGAAGCAGACATGGCAGATTTACTGCAGGATTAGTATCAGCTGTAACAAGGAAATGTTTTTTTTTTCTGTAGCGGTTATTATGCTGTTGCTTATCTTTTATAGCTGAGCGGAAGTTCTCTTCTGAGTTAAGGTTTGCTTTAATCTCCAGGTCCTGCAGAATGGTGAATAAAGTCAGGAGGTTTAAACATGTATAAAAGCACAGAGATCAGTGATCGTGATGTGATGATACTAAATGCGTAGGATAAAATATTACGCACAGCACAGCCGATCTCGGAGCATCTTCAAGTGGCCTTGGACAACCTATTTCCGTGCGATACGCTGATATTCCCAGAGCTCTCACTGCCGTTCATTTCCCTCCCTTCCACAATGACATCCAGAGAGATTAACGGCTCCGCCCGACTAAGCCGCAAGTCTATGACCAATCAATCCGCTCACGGCAAGATGAAAGGAAAATATACCTCTCGTGATTTAAATTGAGGCTGTCAGGATGTCCTGCCCATCTGACTCATGTCACATGAAAGATGATTGGGAGAAGGAGGGATCCCATCACACCGGTCCCAGCTAGATGGTGGAATTATAAGGCAAGGCTTAAATGATGGAGCTGAGATGTCCGCGGAGGACACGGAGGAGGCTGTTTGCTTCTGCAAACAAACAAGATTTTCTTAGAAGGAACAGAAATGTATATTATAACTGGAGATGCTTCGGCTGCTTGAAAGGAAAACATTTATGTGATAGAGTGGAAAGGAGATGAGAGAAGAGGAGAGAAGAGTAGAAAAGAGAAAAGGAGAGGGGAGGAGGAGGGAGAAGCAGAGGAGAATAGAGAAGAATAGAAGAGATAAGAGGATAGGGGAGGAGGATGAGGGTGGGGAGGGAGAAGGAGAGGAGAATAGAGAAGAGGAGAGGGGAGGAGGAGGGAGAAGCAGAGGAGAATAGAGAAGAATAGATGAGAGAAGAGGAGAGGGGAGGAGGATGAGGGTGGGGAGAGGAGGGAGAAGGAGAGAAGAATAGAGAAGAGGAGAGGGGAGGAGGAGCGAGAAGCAGAGGAGAATAGAGAAGAATAGAAGAGAGAAGAGGAGAGGGGAGGAGGATGAGGGTGGGGAGGGGGAAGGAGAGGAGAATAGAGAAGAGGGGAGGAGGAGGGATGGAAAAAAAGAGCAGAAAAGAGAAGAATAACATAGAGAAGAGAAGGAGGGTGAGGAGGAGGTTTGGAAAAAAGAGAACAATAGAGGAGGAGGATGGGGAGTAGGAAGGTGGGAGGGAGAAGGAGAGGAGAAGAGATTAGGGGAATAGAGAAGATGAGAGAGGAAAATGAGGAGGAGAGTGGGGAGGGAGGAGGAGAGGAGAAGAGAAGAGTAGAATAGAGAAGAGGATAGGATAGGAGAGGGAAGGAGGAAGGTGGGGAGGGAGGAGGAGAAGTGGTAAAGAGAGGAGAGTAGAATAGAGAAGAGGATAGGATAGGAGAGGGAAGGGAAGGAGGAAGGTGGGGAGGGAAGAGTAAAAGAGGAGAAGAGAAGAATAGAATAGAGACAAGGAGAGGAGAGGCGAGGAGGAGGGTAAGTATAAAGAAGGAGAAGAGAAGCGGAGAGGTGAGGAGGGGGCTTGGGAGGGAGAAGGAAAGGAGAATAAAGAATAGAAAAGAGAAGATTACAGACTGAGAACATTTATATCATGCCTATCTCCTGGCGGACTCAAAGCACCAGAGCTGCAGCCACTATAGGCAGTAGCAGTGTTATGGAGACTTGCCCAAGGTCTCCTACTGAGTAGGTGCTGGCTTACTGAACAGGCAGAGCCAAGATTTGAACCATGGTCAACTGTGTCAGAGGCAGAGCCCTTAACCATTACACCATCCAGCCACATGCTGGATAGGGGAGGAAAGAGGAAAGAGAAGAGAGTACAAATACGACACTTGCCTTTCTGAAAAGCAATATGTTCTGCCCTGGGGAGATGGAGGGAAAGGATGGGAATGAGTTTGCCGAGGCTCTGGGGCAATTGCCCCGGTTGCCCCTATAGTAGCACCTTCCCTGCCTACAGTGAATAGAAGGAAAATTGATTCCTCTCATAACCGCTCCATTAATCACAATATTTACTGTACACAAGTCCTAAATTACAAATCCTCCACTCAGGGGCGGTGATGAGCGATCCCGGCCTGAGCGGCATAAAACAAGACAAATATGTGATTACACCTCTGCTGGCTCTTCCTCCGGTGCCAAGAGTCATTATTTGCATTTATACCGGCGTAACGATGGGTCGGTGTGTTTGATATTCATTTATGCAACACTCTGTAATCCATCTTTAATAGAGTGCCAGACTGCGGCATAATCAGATGTTTAAACAGAGGCCCGCAGCCCATATGGGGCTCATCGTTGGCATCTCACGGACACTATTCTTGTAATGGTAAAAGCGGCCAAACATCACTCACCTAGCAAGGCAACGTCCGGAAGAGTAAACTGATAAATGACACAAGCAAGTTTCTGATTGAAAGTAAAAAAAAAAGTTCAAACTGCTTCCAAAGTTGATCAGTCGGAACAGAGGATGCAGCCAGCGTTTCTGAGAAGCAAAATGGAAAGTAAAATAATGCCGAGCGGGTGACGGGCTCTGCTTCGGGGAATGGAATAAGGGAATTACGCGAAATTACCAGAAAAGATTCACTCACTGGATGGATACAATCTGAATGCAGCTACAAATGTGCAGGGAAATTAACCCTAAGGTTTTGAGATCTCAACTTAACCACTTCAGTGTACAGTGTTGAAAATCGTATGCATCCAGGCAACGTTCACCTCCTATTCATTCGCCAATAACTTTATCACTACTTATCACAATTAATTGATCTATATCTTGTTTTTTTCCACCACTAATTAGGCTTTCTTTGGGTTGTACGTTTTGCTAAGAATTTTTTTTCTAAATCCATTTTAAAAGGAAGATTAAGAAAGAAATGGAAAAATTCATTATTTCTCAGTTTTTGGCCATTATAGTTTAAAATTAATACATGCTACCACAATTAAAACCGTGTATTTTATTTGCCCATCTGTCTCGCTTTTTACACCATTTAAATTACGTCCCTATCACAATTTATGGCGCTGATATTTTATTTATAAATAAAGGTGCATTTTTTTTCAATTTGCGTCCATCACTGTTTACAAGCTTATAATTAAAAAAAAAAAATGAATAAGATACTCTCTTGACATGTATATTTAAAAAGTTCGGACCCTTAGGTAACTATTTATGTAGGTTTTTTTTTTATTGTAATTTTTTTAATATATTTTTTAATTAAAAATGTATTTGGGTAATTTTTAAGTTAATTAAAAATTAAGTTTTGGAGGTAAATAGCTAATTTTAGATGTTTTGATGATATAATGTAATTATTTATATTAAAAAAAAAATGTATGTGGGTGCAGTTTACTATTTGGCCACAAGATGGCCACAGACCAAAAAGTCCTGGAGCGTACGATCATGCTACCAGGAAGTAAAAAGAGGCTGTAAATGTTTTTTTTGGCAGAAATACGGCGCTCTCTGATTAGGAAGCGTCTGTATTTCTGCGGGGGGCTTAGATCGGTGAATGGGAATTATATTCCCATTCACTGATCAGGGGGTATTGGGAGGCAGCGGGAGCACGCGCAGGAGCGTGCCCCATTGCGCGCACTACACAGCAGCTGCAGCACAGTCTATCTGGACGGATATATCCGTCCAGATAGACTTAAGCGGTTAAAGGACTCACAAGGCCAAAAAAAAGTAAAGCTTTACCTACCTGAGGCATCTTTCAGCTCCTAGAAGTCATTTGAGTCTCTTGGCGCAGCTCCAGTTCTCTCTGGGGTCCTGCTGGAAGCCTGTAAGGATCGGTGACCCCCGAAGGGTCGACGCCTTCTGTGCATGTGCAGGTGTGCGCCTGGCCCACGTGAGAACACGCCCACATCACAAGAAGCGGTGCCGATTACGTGGGCTCGTTTATGCACTTGCATGCACCTGCACATGCGCAGAAGGTATTGACCCACCGTGGGTTGGCGGACCCTGGAGAGAACCGGATCTGCGCTGAGGGACCAAAATGACTTCTAGGGGCTGTAAGAAGCCTCAGGTAAAGAAAACATTTCTTCTTTGGTCTTGTGAGTACTATAACTTAAAAAGACAGTAATAACCCTTTTCCCCAATCACCCATGTCCCTCCTCAGCACTTAATTTTTTCAATGTGTGTGTGTGTATGTGGTGGTGGGTGATGAGGGGGGGGGGGCAGTGGATGATCAGTGGCAGGGATCTGGAGTTTCTGTACGTTTTGTGCATCAGGGACGGGACCAGCGCCAGCTTGCACGATGTAGCTCCACCCCGTTGCACAAGCACCAGCATAATTTCATAATTATGAAGAGCCCCATGCTGCTGGAGGGGATCAAAGTGTCAAAGTTCAGTGCACCTCTACGATTGGGCGAACTGCCCCCACAGAATGTTTATACAGCAATGGCGCCATCTAGCAGCAGAAAAAACATGTGCTTCAGATATCTAATGGAATCGCGTGCAGCAGGAAGGAGCTGCAGTTGGGCCGATGGTGGGACTGCAGGTACATGCAGCATCAACTTCAGAACATTTTTAAAATAAGCCAAAGAAAGTTTGACAACTGGTTACAAAAAAGACTATAATCCGTAAACTGATCATTTACTAAACTTTTTTGGCAAATTGTGCTTCGTTTGGATATGATCTAGGCTGCAGTATTTTACTACCTAATAATTGATGGAGCAAAGTGGTAGGCACCCAGTAACACAAGTTAGAACTCTTTACTGAAGAAAAGCATACAGAGATAAAACAAACACCACCATCATAACTTTTGATTAGATGGAACTTATCTACATTCGCTACACGTGCATGCAAATTTATGCATTTGAGTTTTGAATGCACTATAGTCATGTATTTTGTGTGCATACTATAACCTTACTTAAATTGCACGTAACTGCTCTGGCACTGATAGTTGCCTCTGATAGTTGAAATCGAACTTTATATGCATACATTTGTTTGAATGCTGTTAATTATTATTGATTATTGGATTCTCATTATACAATGGCCTCAATTCACTAAGATCATGCTGGAGATAATAAGGCAAGAGAAAACGTACCTCCACACAGTGAGAGAGTTATCTTATCTCTTCAATCCTTACGTTACCTCCTCTGTAGTTAAGTTACCTCCTCTGTAGTTATTTTCACATGCAGTTAATTAACAACCTGTCTTTAACTCTGGAGTTATTTTAAGGATTGAAGAGTTAACTTAAAGACAGAAGAGTTAACTTTAGGTTTGCCTGAGGTAAAATGTTTCCTGAATACGACATTCCTTATCACCATGGTGATAACTCTAGAAACGTTATTAAAGACAGGAGATAAGCTTAGTGAATTGAGGCCAATGTTGTCTGTAGTATTTGTTTTAGGTGTAATCATGTTTTTGATATGCTGTCAGTGTTGTGGCATTAAGCGCCTTGTCTGATGATTGTAGGCACTGCTATTTGGCCTGAGGAAGTGGGTATGCACCCACGAAATGCGTTGCCAGTGCAATAAAATTCTATTAATATGTGAATTTGTCTTCATTAAGATAAGCCACCTCACTTTTTTCATTTTATTTGTTTTTAATGCATTTTATCTTCTCTGGGCGCCTCTCCCCTTTATCCTGTGCCTTTATCCTCCTTTCGGAGGGGGATCATTCCTCTTTGGCCAATTTAGGTCATTTAAGGTTTGCTTTTTCCCAAGAGTGCGACCATCACCAGCTCCGTCTGGTCACCCGAGTGGAGTCGGGGTTATACACCTCCACCTGCTTCTAGTGGTCGGCTGCCCTTCTGCAGCCCACCTTTGTGAGTATAATACATCCGCATATTTTATATACTTCTGGTACTGTGACATACTGCACCATTTAGGCTCCTGATGACTCTGTGTTTTCTTTCTGCAGGGTGAAATTTTTATTATCCCTACTTTTTGACCACCATCAGGAAATGCATCAGAGAGGAACGCAGACTGAGTACAGGAAATAACAGTGCCATAGAGATCATCATCACATTTTACAGACTTTGCCATCTTGTGGTTGCTTTACTATACCGCAGTTTAGGTAATTCTGTTGATACTGCCAACAATAATAGACACATTTTAAATGGTAGCTGAAGTGAGAGGTACATGAGGCCGCTATATTTATTTATTTTTAAACAATACCACTTGCCTGGCAGTCCTGCTGATCTTTCTGGTCAGTAAGGTCTGAATCACACACCTAAAACAAGCATGCAGCTAATCGTGTTAGATTTTTCTCAGAAACATCTGATCTGCTGCATGCTTGTTCAGGGTCTATGCAGAGGATTAGCAGGACAGCCAGGCTATCTGCATTGTTTAACCACTTAACGACCGTAGCTGTTCTCTGTGATCTGTGCTGCGTGGGCTCTCCAGCCCGCAGCACAGATCGTGTGAAAGGCAGGGCGATCAGACTCCCCCCCCCCTTTTTCCCCACTAGGGGGATGACCTGCTGGGGGGGGGGGTCTGATCGCCGCCGCTCTGCTGTGCCTAGCAGGGGGGGCTCCTCAAAGGCCCCCTCTGCAGCGGGATTCCTCCCTCCCTCTCCTTCCCTCCCTACCTCTCCCTCCATGGGCGGCACAGGACGGCGATGCGTCCTGCGCCGCCTCTGATAGGCTTCAGCCTATCACACGGCGGCGATCCCCGGCCAATCAGAGGCGGGGATCGCCGATCTCCTTTACGGCGCTGCTGCGCAGCAGCGCTGTATTGATGTAAACAGTGGGGATTTCTTCCCCGCGTGTTTACAATTAGCCTGCGAGCCGCGATCGGAGGCTCGCAGGCTATTCACGGAGACACCCTCCGTGAACTGAGCGGCCATTTCCATGTAAAACCACAAACGACCAGCCGCCGCCTATCGGCGTTAGCTGGTCGTTAAGTGGTTAAAGGGAAACAAATATGGCAGCCTTTATATCCCTCTCACTTCAGGTTCCCTTAAAAAAAAAAGAAAGAAATCCAGTCCTGGCTTGTTGGATCACTTCTGAATCCCAGGCAGGGGCTCACTGCCGACGTCTAACTCAGGCTCAAAGTGTAGGAACAAATGATATGAGAGTATTGATGCCCCAAGCTTGGCTGTTATAATCTTGAATACATCACAGCGGCTGACATCTCGCACAGAATGTGTGAGCGGAGAGTCTACACGTCTAGTCCCCCCAAAGGTGGCGATGTCCGCTTTGATCGCAGCTCCCGGTGAAATGTGTTACTACCGCCAAGTAAACACTTTTCCACCCAACGTCGAGATCATATGCCGAAGAACAGCGTCGGCTCCTATTTATCTCCGCCTAAGCGAGCGCAGAGCGAGGGAGACAAACTTCACAAAATCTCGCCTTTGTCTCGGGTTAAATATATTCACGCCTTCCATTCCCACACGCTGCTCAGTCGCTGGTTTGTGACTAGGGATACTCGTTCAGATTTCCGATCAGAACTCGGATATCTGAAAATGGAAATCAGATTTCTGTTTAACTAGTTCGGCCTATCTGGACAAGTAAGTTCGTCCAAATAGGCTCTGCTGCCGCCGTTGCAGGGTGCGCGCGGTCGGGCGCACTCCTGCGCGCGCCGCTAGCCCCCCGAGCAGTGAATAGATCTAACTTCCCCGCAGAAAAAACAACGCTTTCTATTGAGAGAGCGCAGTATTTCTGCCCCCAGGAAACTTCTCCGTGTACTTTTAGTTCCTGGATGCGAGATCGTTCGCATCCAGGACTTTTTTGACTGTGGCCATCTTGTGGCCAAATAGTAAACTGCACCCACATACATTTTTCAATAAACAATTACCTTATTTTACATTTAAAATTGGCTGTTTCCCTCCCACACCAAAAACTACCCACATACATTTTTTATTAAGACATAAATAGTTACCCAAGGGTCTGAACTTTTTAAATATGCATGTCAAGAGAGTATGTTATTATATTATTTTAAATTATAAGCTTATAAGTAGTGATGGACGCAAATTGAAAAAATGCACCTTTATTTCCAGATAAAATATTGGCGCCATAAATTGTGATAGGGACATCATTTAAATGGTGTAATAACCGGGACAGATGTGCAAATAAAATACATGAGTTTTAATTACGCTAGCATATATTAATTTCAAACTATAATGGCCAAAAACTGAGAAATAATGATTTTTTTTTCATTTCTTTCTTAATCTTCCTGTTAAAATGGATTTAGAAAAAAAATAATTCTTAGCAAAATGTACCACCCAAAGAAAGCCTAATTAGTGGCGGAAAAAAACAAGAAATAGATCAATTCATTGTTATAAGTAGCAATAAAGTTATTGACGAATGAATGGGAGGTGAACGTTGCTCGGATGCATGAGGTTTTCGGCACTGCGGTGCTGAACCCGTTAAATACTGAATCACTGCAATTTGGTAATTTTAACCCAATCACAGAACTCGGAAGTGTTGGACCAATCAGGGAATGCAGAGTCAACTCGGAAGTATTTGGCCACTAAAGTATTTGGTAACGAAGGCAAAAAATGACCAAAAATAGACACCGCGGAAATTGGGAAAAGGAAATCAGTTATCAGGTTTCTGAGGAAATACCAAAATACTGCAAGTTGGTAATTTTATCCCATTCACAGAACTCAGAGGTATTTAGCCAATCAGAGAATGCAAAAACAAAAATAATGACCAAAGAAAAGACTACTCGGAAATCAGAATTTGAAATCGTAAACATTTCGGTGGAATCAGAAATTGACATTTCCGACAATTGTTATTTGTTATGAGGGGCACTAAAGCCTCTGATTAGAGAGTAATATTGGGAGCGTGGAGGCGCAAAAATATATGTTGGGGATGATTGCAATGATTATTAATAAAAATTTGTTTACCTCAATTGAGGAAAACCACTTGAATAAGGAAAGACAAGTTTTCTATTTATCATTAAACAGATAATGAATTTTGTGGGTCTCTGCCCGCTTTCTCAGATGATACTCAGTATCTTAGAGTGCCTGTAGTGCTATTAGCTCTTCTAAGACACTGGGCTTGATTCACAAAGCGGTGCTAACCTACTTAGCACGTTTAAAGTCTTTAGACGTGCTAACCAGGGTGCTAAGTAGGTTAATCAATTGAGAAATCCGGTGCTAACCTACTTAACACCCTGGTTAGCACGTCTAAAGACTTTAGACGTGCTAAGTAGGTTAGCACCGCTTTGTGAATCAAGCCCACTGTGTATTCATATGAGGAAGCTGGCATAGACCTGTGAAATGCGTTATCTGTTTTATGCTTTTTTAAATTAATAATCATTGCAATTATACACAACGTATATAGTTTTAGAGTGCCTCTTCCCTTCCATTATTACTTTCCCCCCCCCCAATTTGTTGGGTTGGTTAATTTTTTAAATTAAGTTCTGTAGAACTTTTAGTAACTTTTTTAGAGCGCGACCCATCTGAAGAACACCTTAAGAAAACTAAAGGTGGCCACTAACTGTCCAATTTCTAACGGAAAATCATTTGAGCGATCAGAAATCCTGATCTAATTGGTTGTAAATAATATCCATTGATGGGCACAATCAATTACGTACAATTATAAAAATAGTCGTCCGATTGGATTTTGGTCAAACCAAAATTTGGATTTTCTTGTTGGTTATAATAGATAGGAAGCAAACATTGGTTTGTTGATGGTGTAGTGAATGATTTATCTTCCGATCAGAATTATCTGATCACTCAAAGAGTTTTTTTCTAGAAATTGGATCGTTACTGGCCACCTAAAGGAACCCCAGTGGGGAGAGGCCTTTCTTCACCTGCCTTAATACCATGGTTTCTAGTTTTGCATCCTACTTTTGTATTACTTCTATATACCCATTACCCCACTTGATGTAACTACTAAACTATAAGGGGCTCCTGGAGGTCTGTATTTTTTTCTGTGTTTTCTAAAAGGCTCATCAGACTCCTCCAGACATTCTTCTATTTGACTGGAGAGGAAGTTTAAATTCACCGGATGCAGCGAGAAATCAAAACGCACATTTCAAGGTTAACTTTTCCCACGTGGCGAGTGGCTGTCAGGGACAGATTGACAGCCCTGAGTCAGTGAAGTGA
Source organism: Hyperolius riggenbachi (assembly GCF_040937935.1). Classification (NCBI taxonomy): domain Eukaryota; kingdom Metazoa; phylum Chordata; class Amphibia; order Anura; family Hyperoliidae; genus Hyperolius; species Hyperolius riggenbachi. The sequence continues at coordinate 306,375,699 of NC_090652.1, forward strand.
ATGAATCTCTGGATCAGATGTAGGAGTTGTAGATGTCACCCTCCAGGTCACATGGAAGCCTCCAGGAGCTTGTCATGCCTTCGGGCTTCGATGATTTACGACTGAACATGATAGGTTTATCTTATTGATGCAAGACAGGCCAGCCTCTATGGGTATTCTACGGAATGCCTCCTTGTCATCTCCATCCGCCCACTGTCACAATCTGGCATCTCAGTCACCCGTGTGGCACATGTGCCTTCACATCTGGGAAGTATTCTTACAGAATTTCTTAGTAATAAAACATGGAGTTGTCTGGCTCAAAAGTGATATGCCCTCAATTCACTAAGCTTATCTCCCATCTTTAATAACATTTCTAGAGTTAAAACCATGGTGGTAAGGCATGTAGTAGTCAGGAAACATTTTACCTCAGGCAAACCTACATTTAACTCTTCTGTCTTTAAGTTAACTCTTCAATCCATAAAATAACTCCAGAATTCTAAAGTTAAAGACAGGCTGTTAACCAACTGCGTGTGAAAATACCTACAGAGGAGGTAACTTAAAGTGGAATATAACCCTGCATTTCATCTTTGCTCTAAAACATTATTTACAGCATATTATATGCAACCAGGATTTTTTTTTTACTAGACCAGCATTCGAAGGGTTACACACAGAGCTTGAAAGTTTAGTGCAATGAATTGCAGACGCATCCGAACTTTAGATAATGTTATCTTGTGTTTACTTAAATGTATCAAGTGAGAAATGTGACACATTCTCTGACTTTGCAGGAGCTGCTGGAGACAGAGAGACACTGAAAGCATGTCTGCCTGCAAAACAGCAACAAATAAAACCAGTTATTAATAAAATTCAAAGTCAGCTCACAAAGCAAAAAACTGTACTTTTGGAAACCTATAACTTCTAAATGAGTAATAATACTTATGCACAAATGCAAATATGATAACCGTATGGCATATAAAAAGTAGGCAAACATGTTTTTATTGAATATTATATTAGGGTTTTAAACCACTTTAACTACAGAGGAGGTAACTTAACTACAGAGGAGGTAACGTAAGGAATGAAGAGATAAGATAACTCTCTCACTGTGTGGTGGCAAGTTTAATCTTGCCTTATTATCTCCAGCATGATCTTAGTGAATTGAGGCCAATGTCAGGGCCAAATTCATACTTTTTCTTTCTTATGTAAAATTTCTCTATCTTATTCATTGTAAAGCAGCCTCCAATTCCCCTTTACTGCAATCATTATTATTATTATTTAGTATTTATATAGCACTGATATCTACCACAGCGCTGTACAGGGTACATAGTCACGTCACTTAACTGTGTCTATACACAGTAGGATTAATACCAACTATTAAAGGACAACTGAAGTAAGACGTGTATGGAGGCTGCAACATTTATTTCCTTTTAAACAATACAAGTTGCCTGGCAGCCCTGCTGATTGATTTGGCTGCAGTAGTGTCTGAATCACTCCAGGAAACAAGCATGCAGCTAATCTTGTCTGATCTGACAATAATGTCAGAAACACCTGATCTGGTTCATGCTTGTTCAGGGTCTATGGCTAAAAGGATTAGAGGCAAAGGATCAGCAGGACAGCCAGGCAACTGGTATAGCTTAAAAGGGGAAAAAATGGAAACCTCCATATCTGTCTCACTTCAGTTATCCTTTAAGGCTCAAGCCAATCCCTTGGAGAGCGTGAGTTGGTGGTGCGCTCCTCCTAACAGGCTCACCACTCCTGCCGCACAACGTGGTATACTATACATAGATTGAATGAGGCACTCCACAGGCTTTAACTTGCATTCACAATTATTTGCAATGTCAATTACACTACATGTTTTGGGCTCCGCCCTTCATCAGGTGTAACTACCTACTACCACCACCCTCTATTTATCATCAAGTTCTTCAAGTCCCGCCCTCGAAGGGGAAGGGACTATTCTTACTTGAAGCGGAATATAACCCAGAATTTCTTCTTTGCTCTAAAAGATTATTTACAGAATATCATAAACTAACACAATGGTTTTTTTTTTGTAAAACAGCATTCAAAGGGTTACTGTAAGGCTTGGTGGTGTATTCTCCACAGTCAGCATGCAACGCATGAGCTGGCGTGGAGGAGGTACACACACTAGCACAAGGAAACAGGCTATCCCTAGTATAGTGGAGGAGAGGACTGACTCCAATAGGAGATTGTGGCGCACAGAGCCGGTGCAGATCTGACAGCCACAAACAATGCTTTCGTTATAACGTCTCAGCGCAAAGTAGCGCTGAGCGCATAAACCAGAACTGAGGAGATCAGGACAGGTAGACAGAATGAACGCTTGCTAGCTAGCGGCTACTTAGCGACAGCAAGCGTCCAAAACCAGACAGACTGGAATGAGGCAGCCAATGCGATGCGGCGATGACGTGCCTCACAAAGACAGGACAGGATAGTCAGAAAATAGCAGGATTAAGATAGATGAACGTAACACAGATAAATATACAATAAGTATGTTTTCCTAGCGTATTACAATTACAGCTATCAATGAAACTATTTGTAACGTCTGACTAACATATGTATATATCGGCAATGAACCGATATATGACATAAGCAGGAACGCTGACTAGGAATGGAGTAACACAGGGAACAGGACTCAGAAGGATTCGCTATCTCTTCGCAGAGATGAACGCAATCCACAAACGGTAACAGAACAGGATTCAGAAGGATTCGTTATCTCTTCGCAGAGATGAACGCAATCCACAAACAGTAACAGAACAGGATTCAGAAGGATTCGTTATCTCTTTGCAGAGATGAACGCAATCCACAAACAGAACCAGGAGCAGGGTAACTACCTCAGCACGGGTGGTCACGGTACGCGCAACCTACCAAAACGTGCTGGAAAGCTGACTAACTGCACACAGGATATAAACAGTTCGTGTACGTATACATCAGCGACACTGATGTATCAACGTAACACAAATACAAGGAAAATAATAAACGTGCTGGTATGCATATATAATGGCAATGAACCAATATATGATGCAAAGACCAGCAAAGTATCTTTATAACAAGAAACACGATCGGGGGCTAAAGCAACAGCAAGGCAGGCTTAAGCTGAAGCTATGAAAACCCAAGGAAACCCTGCAGGAAGCAGATCTTTATACTGAGGTCATCCAATGGGAGCAGACATGCAGATTCCCACACAGGTGAATGATAATCAGTCACAAGCTGACAGCAGGGAAAGACAGACAAAGCTATGCAGCTTGCATGGAAATAGATCAGAACTGCCTGAGCTGCAGCACTACTACTTCCAGCAATAGCTGCTGCAGCAGCGATCATTACAGTACCCCCGCCTTTAAAAGCGTATTCCAGACGCTTTTCAAAACCGAAATTCTCAACAAAACAGTCTGACTGATAATTCATGATGACCGGGACAGCCCGGCAAGACCGAATTCCAGAATCAGTCCCCACAAGACTGGACCCATCAGAACCAGAACCTACAGAACCATGCCCATCAGTACTACAAGCCCCAGTGTGACACCCATCAGAACCATGATTTCCAGAAGAAAGCCCTCCGAAATTCCCTGAGCGATACCCACCGCCTTCCAGGAACCGTTCAGAAACGCCAAAGCCTTTGCAATGCCCACCGGTACTGTCTTTACCAACACAAAACCCACTGTTGAACCAGTCCAAGGCACCAGGACAAGTTTTCTCAGAGACCTCCCAGAACACCTTGAAGCTCCAAAGAGATCCCCATAGGTCAGAATGCCCCTTAGGCTCACATGGAGAACCATCAAGAACCCCTATGGAACCTAGGGCAATTCCCGAGTCAGGGCCACAAGGACAAACATCAATATCAGGGCTTTCAGGGACCAGAACCATCTCTGGGCATGCAGGCAGACTGGCAACATCAGAACATGTTCCCACTAAGGAAGCATCAGAGCACGCTAACACCTTAGACACACTTGGGCATTCTGGCACACAAAGAACATCTGGGCACACTGGCATAAGAGAAACCTCTGGGCACGTCAAGGAACTGTGAGCCTCAGGGTCAGCCAAGACGGGACCAAAACCAGGACCGGCCAAAAAAAAATCATCATGACTAGACTTCGCAACTACTGGATTTTTACACGAGAATGCAGGATCAGACTTAGATGTCGCTGATTCCAGCAAAGTCAGTAACAAATCAGATTCAGGGGCACTAACAAGACAGGACAAATCTTCTGATGTATGCACTGAACCAGATAGGGACTCCACAACTACCTCTGGACTGGACAGAGACTCATTTAATATACTGGATTGGAGCTCATGAGGCGCCGCAGAACAAGTCAGTATTGCAGCAGCCCCCACTGGACTAGGCAAAACTGAGGAATTCCCTGGACAGGAAGGGGACTCTGGAACCTCTGCCACAGCGGCCAGAGAACCAGAATCTTTCAGGATACAAGGCAGGGTTTCAGGAATGCTTACTAAATCAGACTGAAATTCTGAGACTTCTGTTATTTTGACCAGAGAATCAGAATTATCCATGTTACAGGGCAAGACTTCTGAAACATGCAGAGGACAGGGCTGGAGTTCCTCGGCTGTTACAACACTGGAGAGGGACTCAACAACATTGGTTAAATCAGACTGTGTACAGGGCAAGGTATCTGACACACTTGCTGACGAGGACAATATTTCAATGGCTTCTGCTTTGCTGGGCAGAAATTCATCAAGTTTTATTAGAGCAGACTGTAATTCCAAAACAGCTGCTAGACAAGTGAATATTACTGCAACACCAACTGAGGTAAGCAGTGCCTCAGACCCTTCTGCTAGAGGGTTTGAAACATCCAAAGTACTGGGTGAAGCATAAGACTCTGCGACCACAGCTTCACTGGACAGGATCACTGAACAGTCCATATTGCAGGGCAAAACCATGGAAGCACCTGCTGGACAGCATAATGATTCTGTGACCTGAGTTTCATTGGAGAGATCTACTGCACAATTCATGGTACAGGGCAAATTTATTGGAAAATTTTCTGAACAAGGTAATAATTCTGCGATTTCAGGTTCACATAGCAGATGCTCTGAGCTATTCACGAAACTAGAGCGAGGTGTAGAAACAGGAAGATCAAGACACAATGTTTGCGCATCTGAATCACCATTCATTTGTAAAATTGGAAAATTCAGATGCTGGGGTTCTGAGGTTACTAGACAGGATTGCTGGGACTCGGAAACTGATGTAGTGCATCTATTGGCATCTGCTGGATCAGACAGGAGTTGAACTTTATTAACACAGGTAATTTCTGCAGAAGTGTTTGCAGAGACAGGCAAGATTTTTCTGGTGTCTGTTTCACTAAACAAAGAGTCATGAGTACTGGCTAGGCTGGACTCGGAAGTCAGCAGGACCTCTGGATTCTCTGCTGAGAAATTTGCGCAGGGCAAGGTTAAGAATGTATCAGTGGCTTCTGTTTTACTGGGAAGTAACACTGAGTTATCCATGGTACAGGGTGGAATTGCAGGAACTTCAATTTCACACAAAAAGAGCTCCGAATCACCTGCTGAATCAGCCAAAGGTGCTGAAGCAGGCGGGTCAGAACGCCAAATTTGCGAATTCGGAGTCACATAAAAATCATCCAAAATCAGTTCCCACACATCAATCAAAGGAGCCACACAGTCATACCTACACACACCAGCCTCTATTAGGTTATAGGCTGACTTAATGCATGCGTTCAATACCATTTCACTTTTTGCACTGTAAAATTGACAAAATGAACTTGAATCATTCTTCCATTCACAGACCAGGGCTTCCATCTCTCCCCTCTCGAATGGAGGATCCCATGCATACTTAACAGCGAAACATTTAGGCTGATCACAGTCTGCAGATATGATTGTGGCAGGCACATGTATAGGGTTAATTAGCAGGTGATTGGCAGATTCCTTATTCTTAAGAATCTCCAATACCTGTAGCAAGTGTTGAACTGTAGTGTATGCAAACTTCCCTTGGTTCACAAATAAGTTGATTTGTTCAATACTCTGTAATATCTCATCATAATCATACTCAGATAATTCTTTTAAACAAAAATCTTTATTTTCCCTAGCCAGGGAGGAAAGTTCATTAGTAGTTTCATAAGTCCATTTAACTCCCCTGAAAGACAATTGCATTTCATTATCTGTTAATGGCAGAATCTCATTATAGGTCTCAGTCGCTAAGGATAACGACTCTGCAGATCGGACACGTTTCTTAGAACGTTTGCGTTTGGCCTTAGACCCTGCTGTTTTCCCTGCTGTTCTTGGTGATTTATTCAAGGCTGCAGGAAAATTATCAGTAACACTTTCTGCTTGCTGAACATTTTTGCAAGCAATTGAAGGAGTAGCTGATTGACCTGCTGCCAGGAGTTCATTAAGAGGAAAAGGCAATGGATCTATGCGCAACCAGTTATGGATCACAAACGCTAGAAATTCCAGCGGTCTCTCTTTCAAATCGGAATGATTGAGAACATCAAATGCCCACTGGAATAATTCCCCTTTAAACAAAATATAACTTAGTTGGAGTGCCCAGGTTGAAACAGGAGTCGCTTGGAGATCAGGATTGGTCAGGAACCTGGCACATTCAGAGAAAAACTCATTTTCTGTTTCAGAGCTAAGTTCTTCAAATTTCTTAAAGGAACAGGAACCATAATTAACAGTGTCATACTTTCTGGGAATCCCCCCCACAATGGGGATTGGTAATGGGGTTTTCATAATGTAACACTTGGTGGTGTATTCTCCACAGTCAGCATGCAACGCATGAGCTGGCGTGGAGGAGGTACACACACTAGCACAAGGAAACAGGCTATCCCTAGTATAGTGGAGGGGAGGACTGACTCCAATAGGAGATTGTGGCGCACAGAGCCGGTGCAGATCTGACAGCCACAAACAATGCTTTCGTTATAACGTCTCAGCGCAAAGTAGCGCTGAGCGCATAAACCAGAACTGAGGAGATCAGGACAGGTAGACAGAATGAACGCTTGCTAGCTAGCGGCTACTTAGCGACAGCAAGCGTCCAAAACCAGACAGACTGGAATGAGGCAGCCAATGCGATGCGGCGATGACGTGCCTCACAAAGACAGGACAGGATAGTCAGAAAATAGCAGGTTAAGATAGATGAACGTAACACAGATAAATATACAATAAGTATGTTTTCCTAGCGTATTACAATTACAGCTATCAATGAAACTATTTGTAACGTCTGACTAACATATGTATATATCGGCAATGAACCGATATATGACATAAGCAGGAACGCTGACTAGGAATGGAGTAACACAGGGAACAGGACTCAGAAGGATTCGCTATCTCTTCGCAGAGATGAACGCAATCCACAAACGGTAACAGAACAGGATTCAGAAGGATTCGTTATCTCTTCGCAGAGATGAACGCAATCCACAAACAGTAACAGAACAGGATTCAGAAGGATTCGTTATCTCTTCGCAGAGATGAACGCAATCCACAAACAGAACCAGGAGCAGGGTAACTACCTCAGCACGGGTGGTCACGGTACGCGCAACCTACCAAAACGTGCTGGAAAGCTGACTAACTGCACACAGGATATAAACAGTTCGTGTACGTATACATCAGCGACACTGATGTATCAACGTAACACAAATACAAGGAAAATAATAAACGTGCTGGTATGCATATATATTGGCAATGAACCAATATATGATGCAAAGACCAGCGAAGTATCTTTATAACAAGAAACACGATCGGGGGCTAAAGCAACAGCAAGGCAGGCTTAAGCTGAAGCTATGAAAACCCAAGGAAACCCTGCAGGAAGCAGATCTTTATACTGAGGTCATCCAATGGGAGCAGACATGCAGATTCCCACACAGGTGAATGATAATCAGTCACAAGCTGACAGCAGGGAAAGACAGACAAAGCTATGCAGCTTGCATGGAAATAGATCAGAACTGCCTGAGCTGCAGCACTACTACTTCCAGCAATAGCTGCTGCAGCAGCGATCATTACAGTTACATCACAGGGCTGACTCTTTCTTCTGCAGGGAGAACCCGCATCCGAACTGCTTATAATCTTATCTTGTGTACATATTGTTTACTTGATGCATTTATGTAAACATTCTCTGGTTGTGCAGGACTTCAGCTGATGAGTCCTGGGGTGAGACACAGGTCAGAAATCACTGCTGGCAGCATTCACAACAGAATGACAACAGTTATGAATAAAATGCACCAGCAGCTTTAAAATAAATTAACTGAACTTTGGGAAGTTATAATGTCTAAATGAATAATAATACTTGTGCACAAAAGCAAATATGATAATTGTATGGGTTATAAAAAGTAGGAAAACACATTTTTGTTGAAAATTTTGTCAGAGTTTTAAACCGCTTTAATCACCATATGTGTAACTAATTACATAGGTCAACCTAGTTCTGCAACAAGATATAAGGGGAGACACCGAGAGCCCGGTATAGTGTAGTATGTACTGCTTTTACTCTTCTGGCGCCTCTGTACCACTGTACTACTAGTCCTGTAACAGTCACTGTTATCTCACAATAGCTGTATTACATTGACATTAATCTTCAAAACTAAACAAATAATAAAACAACAAAAGCATTATAGTCCAAAACGTCTCTGCAAACTACCAATTAAGACCTTAATTCTCTGCCCCCCCAAAAAACACCTTGGGTTCACTTTAAGGAGGGGGATTTAGGGTTAGGCGGGGGGGGGGGGTCATGTTTAGTCACCACTGGGGGAGATGGGTGTTAGGGCTAAGCACCACCGGCGGGGTTAAGTTTAGGCATCACCGGGGGGTGTCTTAGGGTTAGGCATTAGTAGAGGGAGGGTTCTGTTTAAGAGTAGGGTTAGGTTTAGTCATAGTAAAATATTGGTAAAAATTACAGATATTCTACTATGGAAATTTAGTAGTGGAATATTGCTAATTTTAGCGAGATTTTACTAACGGCAAAACCTTGCACCCTCTTTTCAGGCGCCTTTTTTCATGCACGCCTTGGAAGGGTGACATGTTAGAATGCAACTTGTTATTATTATTCAATTGGTTGAATTTAAGGAAGAAGGGAATTGCTGATTTTGGTGTCTAGAGTATTTACAGTGGCTTGCAAAAGTATTTGGCCCCCTTGAAGTTTTCCACATTTTGTCACATTACTGCCACAAACATGAATCAATTTTATTGGAATTCCACATGAAAGACCAATACAAAGTGGTGTACACGTGAGAAGTGGAACGAAAATCCTACATGATTCCATTTTTACAAATAAATAACTGCAAAGTGGGGTGTGCATAATTATTCAGCCCCCTTTGGTTTGAGTGCAGTCAGTTGCCCATAGACATTGCCTGATGAGTGCTAATGGATAAATAGAGTGCACCAGGCACCTGTGTGTAATCTAATGTCAGTACAAATACAGCTGCTCTGTGACGACCTCAGAGGTTGTCTAAGAGAATATTGGGAGCAACAACACCATGAAGTCCAAAGAACACATCAGACAGGTCAGGGATAAAGTTATTGAGAAATTTAAAGCAGGCTTAGGCTACAAAAAGATTTTCAAAGCCTTGAACATCCCATGGAGCACTGTTCAAACGATCATTCAGAAATAGAAGGAGTATGGCACAACTGTAAACCTACCAAGACAAGGCCGTCCACCTAAACTTACCGGCCGAACAAGGAGAGCGCTGATCAGAAATGCAGTCAAGAGGCACATGGTGACTCTGGACGAACTGCAGAGATCTACAGCTCAGGTGAGGAAATCTGTCCATAGGGCAACTGCACTGCACAAAATTGGCCTTTATGGAAGAGTGGCAAGAAGAATGCCATTGTTGTTAACAGAAAAGCATAAGAAGTCCCGTTTGCAGTTTTCCACAAGCCATGTGGGGGACACAGCAAACATGTGGAAGAAGGTGCTCTGGTCAGATGAGACCAAAACTGAACTTTTTGGCCAAAATGCAAAATGCTATGTGTGGCGGAAAACTAACACTGCACATCACTCTGAACACACCATCCCCACTGTCAAATATGGTGGTGGCAGCATCATGCTCTGGGGGTACTTCTCTTCAGCAGGGACAGGGAAGCTGGTCAGAGTTGATGGGAAGATGGATGAAGCCAAATACAGGGCAATCTTGGAAGAAAACCTCTTGGAGTCTGCAAAAGACTTGAGACTGGGGCAGAGGTTCACCTTCCAGCAGGACGACGACCCTAAACATAAAGCCAGGGCAACAATGGAATGGTTTAAAACAAAACATATCCATGTGTTAGAATGGCCCAGTCAAAGTCCGGATCTAAATCCAATTGAGAATCTGTGGCAAGATCTGAAAACTGCTGTTCACAAACGCTGTCCATCTAATCTGACTGAGCTGGAGCTGTTTTGCAAAGAAGAATGGGCAAGGATTTAAGTCTCTAGATGTGCAAAGCTGGTAGAGACATACCCTAAAAGACTGGCAGCAAAAGGTGCAGCAAAAGGTGGTTCTACAAAGTATTGACTCAGGGGGCTGAATAATTACGCACACCCCACTTTGCAGTTATTTATTTGTAAAAAATGTTTGGAATGATGTATGATTTTCGTTCCACTTCTCACGTGTACACCACTTTGTATTGGCCTTTCACGTGGAATTCCAATAAAATTGATTCATGTTTGTGGCAGTAATATGACAAAATGTGGAAAACTTCAAGGGGGCCAAATACTTTTGCAAGCCACTGTATATCCTTTGCATGCTACATGCTGCTACTAACACATTTTTTTTAAGCTTATCCACATTTTATACCTACTTAATCTTCCTTTTCATTCATAATTATTTTTTTAAATCTGATGATGCCCCTATTAAACATTTCTATTCAATCACAGTGGGAAACATTTTAATTTCTTACGCAGTATTACCTAGGATTGATTCCATTATCAGATAATACCAGGCAAATCTGAGTTCATTAATTATTTGACATAATAACATAATTTCTTTTTTTTTTGGCAACATCTTAAACTGACCCACTGACAAGTGGCTCCAACATAGTCATTACTACAAAGAGTGTAATTGGCTGATAATGCCTCAGATGAGAAAAATAATCACCCAATCTCACAGTTCATTTATATACCATAATTGTCTGCAGGATTCTCATCCAGGGCTGTATAGTTTTAAAAAAACAAAACAAAACACCTTAGGGCCCAATTACACTTGCAAAACGCAAAACGCTAGCGTGTTTGCTAGCGTTTTGCTTTGACAATTTTTGGCAATTAACGCGAAAAAAATCGCCATTCACACTTGCCAATTTTTTTGCGATTGCGATTAACGCTTCTATAGCACTAAAGGCGATCGCCGGGAAATCGCCTGAAAATGGTGCAGGATACAAATTTGCGTTTGGCAATTTGCGTTAATCGTCGGCGATTAACGCAAATCGGCAAATTGAGAATGGACCCATAGGGTATCATTGCACTAGCGCTTTAAAAAGCCCTAGTGCTTGAGCGTTTTGCCGAAATCGCCGGCAAAACGCTCAGATGTAAAAGGGGCCTTACACTTTTTAGGTGTTGCAGATGACATGTTTTGTTACATCCCAAAATGTTTTTGGTTCAAATGATGGGAGGTAGCAAAAAATCCTGTGATTACACGTATGCTCAAATACTGATAAATATACTTGTTAGCTGGTGCAATTGTATTAACTCTACTTTACATAAATGTGTTGATTTATTACTTAAAGCGGTATTAAACTGACATAATATTCAATAAAAAGGTGTTTTCCTACTTATTATACCCCATACAGTAATCATATTTGCTTTTGTGCACAAGTGTTATTGTTCATTGAGTAATTACAAGTTCCCAAAGTGCAGTTTATTTTTTTTTTGAAAAGGATGAGAAAAAAAAGAACACCAAGAGCCCAATATAGTGTAGTATGTACTGGCAATGTATATTTGGATGAGTAATAATATTAATTTAATACACACAAACCAGGGTTACCAGGTAGGCAACCACTGTCAAAGCAGGTGGGGAGATTGTCCTGACCCCACTCAGGAATAAAAAGTCGCTCTCTGTAGTAGACGAAGGAAGGGTACAACCCTCCACCAAGGGTGGACTTGATGTAAATAATAGGATAACAGAGGCGCCAACAGGATAAAAAACACTAAAATAACTTAAAAACCCATCTTGGTAATAGAGGAGGTAGTGGTGGACTTACCTCCTCCAAGCAGAACATACAACTGTGGAGTTTCAGTCAAAACAATTTTATTGGATACTCCAAATAAAGTGCAATGCGTTTGCGGGGTTGTACCTGTTGGCGCCTCTGTTATCCTGTTATCTTATTTTCTCTGAAAGCTGTTATTGCATTTTATTCATAACTGGTGTATTTATATTGTAATGTACCCAGTAATGATTTCTGAGCAGCTGTCTGCTGAACACGTTAGACGGCGTTTTACCACTGCGAGGTCATGTTTACATTCTTCACTTGCTACAATTATGTAAACACAAGATAATGTTATCACCAGTTCGGATGCAGATATCACTGCATGGAGCTTTCTATTGAAAAAGTAGGTCCTGTGTTTAACTGTTTGAATGCTGCTCTGCTTAAAAAAAGTAATACAATTTGGTAGTATATTATAAGCTGTAATCTTTTAGAGCAAAGGAGAAATGTTGGGTTTCACACCACTATGAAGTGTACCCGAGGCAACATGTGACATGATAAGATAAACATGTGTATGTACAGTGCAAAACATATTAATAACCGGGCTGTTTATCTCATTTTATTTTGCTGCCTGAAAGAGTTAATTTCAAGGCATGCGAGTGACAGCTTCTGTTTTGTGAGAACCTTGTTGTGAATATAGTGAACTGATAAGCAAAATACAGTCATAACAATTTTCCTGGCAGAATACAACTTCTGTGTGCAGTAGAGAGTTAGAAAAAAGGTCACCAGTTCATGTATTTTCATTTAGGGAAACTTAATAGCCTGCCACTGAGTAGAGAAAACAAAACAGTCAATCAACTTTGTAAATGTTTAAATATAAAGTAAAACCCTGCGATATCTAAAATAAAGTAATTTTTAGGAGTAGGAGGATAAATACAATTGTGTATCTCATCAGTTTATTTCCACCTCGGTTTCACGTTAAGTTACGTTCAGTAAAGCGACTCTTTAATTTATCATTTTAAATGATATATATTTGTTTAAAGAGGAGCTCCAGTGAAAATAATTTAATAAAAAAAGTGCTTCATTTTTACAATAATTATGTATAAATAATTTAGTCAGTGTTTGCCCATTGTACAATCTTTTAAATCCCTGATTTATATTCTGACATTTATCACATGGTGACATTTTTATTGCTGGCAAGTGATGTAGCTGCTGTTTGCTGTTTTGGCAGTTGGAAACAGCTGTAAACAGCCATTTCCCACAATGCAACAGGGTTCACAGACAGGAAACTGCCGAGAGTACGTACTCAGAATTTCTTTGTGGGAGGGGTTTCACCACAATATCAGCCATACAGCGCCCCCTGATGGTCTGTTTGTGAAAAGGAATAGATTTCTCATGTAAAAGGGGGTATCAGCTACTGACTGGGATAAAGTTCAATTCTTGGTCGGAGTTTCTCTTTAATGTTTTAAAATCTTTTTATTTAGAAGAGGGTCCTGGTATTGTCAATGGGATGTTTTCTAGAGTTCCCCTTAACTGCCAGCAAGGGGAAAAAAATTGCACATATCCATGCGGAAAGCTGAACGAGAGAAAAATGCACATTCATCTCACAGGAGCGGAGTTAGTGTCATGTAAAATCACATCTCACGCTCTCTGCGCTGACATGGAGTTGGACTCTGGGGAATCGCTGCCACCCCCATAGACCCGCATGACATCTCCCATCAGGATCAAGACACGTATACGATGACTTCCATAAATAAGTCTGATTTAAGCAGAACTGTCAGATGTCATACAGAGATGTTTCCCAGCCCGTGGCTCTGTGAAAAAAAGCCTATGAAACAAAAAATAAATCACTTTTGGATTTATAGGTAATGACTGTCATTTCCACAAGCCTGGAGGAGGAATTTTGCTGGCATAGCAGAGATACTTTTCTTAAAGGAGGTTAGTGGGGTTCAGGGGGGCATAAATGCAAAGCAGGAAGCCCCCTCCCCACCCCCTAATTGTATGGAGCCCCCTTACCCTAAGAAGAAGGGGCTGGGGGTACAACTCCTGTCCCTAGGGGAGGTCAGATAAAGGGCTACTGTTCTTGCCGTTACTGAAGGTCAAAGAAAGGACAATGAAAGGAAAGCTTTCATGTAGTAGTGAAGGTACATTTAGGTCTTGGGAAAGCTATAGATGTAGTGGGCCTGGACATTGCAAAGGCTTTTGACACTGTTCCCCATGCTAGCCTGATGCAGAAGCTGAGGATACAGAGACTAGGAGAGCATGTTTTAAATCAGGATGATACCATTAATTGGCTAACTAAAAAGAATAAGAATAAGCAAGCTTTCGGCTTTGCAGCCTCCGCCGGGCTTACAATCCTGATACAGGATGTAAGCCTGACAAAGGCTGCAAGGCCGAAAGCTTGCTTATTCTTATTCTTTTTAGTTAGTTAATAAATGGTATCATCCTGATTTAAAACTTCTTGCTTTTACTGATGGCTAACACGGTACAATACCCTACTGCTACTACTACTGTGGATAGAGAACTGATTAACCACCTTAGCGGTATGGACGAGCTCAGCTCTTCCATCACCGCCAGAGGGTGCCGCTCAGGCCCTGCTGGGCCGATTTTGCTGAAATAAAAAGCAGCACACGCAGCCAGCACTTTGCCAGCCGCGTGTGCTGCCTGATCGCCGCCGCTCTGCGGCGATCCGCCACGAGCAGCGGCGAAAGAGGGTCCCCCCAGCCGCCTGAGCCCTGCGCAGCCGGAACAAATAGTTCCGGCCAGCGCTAAGGGCTGGATCGGAGGCGGCTAACGTCAGGACGTCGGCTGACGTCCATGACGTCACTCCGCTCGTCGCCATGGCGACAAAGTAAGCAAAACATGGAAGGCCGCTCATTGCGGCCTTCCGTGTTACTTCTGGCCGCCGGAGACGATCAGAAGAACGCCTCCGGAGCGCCCTCTTGTGGGCTTTCATGCAGCCAACTTTCAGTTGGCTGCATGAAATAGTTTTTTTTTTTATTTAAAAAAAACCCTCCCGCAGCCGCTGGGAGGCTAATTCATTTGTTAGGGGTGTTTTTTTTTTTTTACTTTCATTTCACAACCATAACTCCTGTCTACCTAGTTTTCAGTGGTATAATCCACTGCCAGCAGGAATCACCGTTATAACTGTAACAGCTGAGCTCTGCTGAGCTCCTCAATATGTGTTTACATTGTTGCTAGGCAAGCAGAAGGTTTGTGCAGGGAGTCGTTTGTGCAAAGAGTCATTTGATTCAATTTGATTCGATTCATTTTAATTTATTATTAAATTAAATTAAATTTTCAATTTAATTTAATCTGACATGTCCGATTTATGATTTGATTCAATTTGAATCGAATCATGAATCGGACATGTCGGATTGAATCAAATTGAATCAATGAATCAAATCAAATTGAATTGAATCTGACAAAGAATCATATGGTGTAGATGGGACTGATTCTGGCTGATTCTCCCAGCAGCTTATGACTCTTTGCACAAATGACTCCCTGCATAGGCCGTCTGGTTGCCTAGCAACAATGTAAACACATATTGAGGAGCTCAGCAGAGCTCAGCTGTTACAGTTATAACGGCAGTGATTCCTGCCAGCAATGGATTATACCACTGAAAACTAGGTAGGCAGGAGTTATGGCTGTGAAATGAAAGTAAAAAAAACACCCTTAACAAATGGATTAGCCTGCCAGTCCGTCATCCGTCACTGTTTACATTACATGTTATATTGATGAAGCCATTCATTTAAAAAAAAAACTTTTTACACTATTTTAGAAGGATGTTTAATAGTTTATGCATAAACCACTTTTTAATTTTTTTCCTCATTCGCAAAAGAACCCCTTTAAGGGAGAGAAGGCAAAGAGTGGTGCTAGATGGGTAACATTCAAAATGGGAAACTGTTAGCAGTGGGGTAACACAAGGGGCAGTACTTGGTCCAATCCTTTTCAATCTATGTATTAATGATCTAGCAGATGGAATACAGAGTAATGTTGCCATCTTTGCAGATAATACAACAATATGCAGAATTGTAAACACTAAGCAGGATAGAGACATGATGTCAACAGCAATGCTTTAGGGGCAGACAGATGGCGGATGGAATTTAATGTAGATACATGTAAGTTCATGCACCTTGGTAGAGCAGCATATAAGATAAATGGTTTACAGCTGGGAAATGTCATCAGACTTGTAGAAGGACTTGGGATTACTGGTTGATAAGTTAAACACCTGTATTCAGTGCCAAGCAGCAGCAGCTAAAGCAAATACAATTCTGAGATGCATAAAACAGGACATACATTCATGAAATGCTAGTATACTATATTATATTAAGTTAAATTTGTTGGGCTTGACAGGATACACCTTCATGAGAGAGGTGGTGACCCTGATAAACGACTCTTACAAATTGAACTGAGATGGATATATGAACTAGATGCTAGAGGGTAAAGGGTTGAATGATGCAGTACAGTATAGTGCATTCCTACCTTCATAGGGCTTCTTTGGTCCTATGGTCAAACCCTTTGGCCTCATATTCTCCCCTCGACCTACCTCTGCCCTTTATCTTCTATCTTTTTTCTTTTCCTTTCCCCCCCCCTTTTTTCCTTCTCTTCTGTCCCCCCCCCTTCCCTCCTCCCCCCCTTTCTTTCCCTCCCCCCCCCTTCCTTTTCTAGTCCTCTGCGCGTGAAATTGGTTATAAATTATTCTCGTTTTACGTGAGATTTGTAAGATGGCACGTATAGACACCTTTTTGGTGTAGTGCTTTGAGTATTTTTCCTTTCATAATTTGTTTGAATGCAGTCTGGCTTATGACTCAAATATTATTATTTCTGAACATGGCTCCCAATATCTGGCGATTTGGGATCTATGCCTGGATATTTGCTGACTACTTTTTTGAACTTTTTTTGAACACTGGTGATATTTAGGTTTAAGTTTAGATTTTCTCTTTAATTTCATACTGTTTTGCATCATTGTTATTATTATCTTGTCCCTCTTTAGATGCATCGCTCCTTTCGCCGCCTCCTTTACTCCTCTCTCTCCTCCTCCCCCCTCCTGCAGACAGTGGGGTGCTGTACTTCCTATTTGCGCCCCACTGTGGTACCCATGGCGCGACTGCGCCTGTCTCCGCTGGTGCATGCTGGGCGTTCTCGCGTCGCGTCATGGACCAGCCGCCTTTGCGGCTGGTGTGGTGAGGGGTAGGAGCTGAGTGACGAGCGGGTGGGTGGGAATTGAGTGACGGGTGGGTGGGTGGGCAGGAATTGAGTAACAGGTGGGTGGGTGGGCAGGAATTGAGTAACGGGTGGGTGGGTGGGCAGGAATTGAGTAACGGGTGGGTGGGCGGGCCACAGCGTTCTCCTTCTAATGCCGGCATCTACAGGGAGTGGACGGATGCACCGTAACAGACGCTATCTATAAAGAGGCCGTCACTGGTAACCGCAAAACATGTTGATTAAAGGCGTCCATTGATGGACTTATCCCAGGGGCTTGCTCACACCATCCGAGATCTCTCTCCTGTTGATGCACATTGACGGGATGGTAACTATACAGCCTAGCCTGCCTGCACTGCTTCGCTGCTTATGAACTGCTTATGAACCACTAACAACTCACTGCATGGATTCTTATTCTTATTTGCACTAACATGATCCTCCATGCCATGCGGTGCTTTTTACGAACTATAGCATAGCATTCAGAGGTTTGCTCAATTGCCTGTCAAGTCCTGTGGGAATCCCTACATACAAACTTTGTGGAACTGTGGAGTTTTGCTCTGGACTGCGAGTGGGTCCAGGACTCTTTGTTCTTACATATTTCAATTCATTTGGTGCTATTGAACTGCGAGTCACTTTGCTGCGGAGTAATACCCTCATTTTTCCTTTTAGGTCCTAGAAACTTGGACTTTTGCAGATCTTGGTTTACATTGAGCAATTTACACTTGGACCTTTGTAAATTTTGGCATATGGATGCCCTGCTTTTTTATGCTGACAACTATAATTCATACTTCACAACTTGCTGGCATAACCATCGTTAGCAGTATCACTGAGTGTAGGTTTGAAACAGAGGACTGCAGCCTCTTAAAACAAGTCGGTTGGGATTTTATGTCCATCTTTTAACTTTGGTGCTTAACCACTTCAGCCTAACTGGACGAAAATTTTCATCCAGTTAGGCTGCGCGCACTCCCGCGGGTCGCGCGTGCTCCCGCGGGCCCCCCGTGCGCGCCCCCGCTGCTGGCCGTTAGCCCAGGTATCAATGAAAGGGATTATAAATCCCTTTCACTGATTGGACCCCCCCCCCGGAGAAAAGCTGACAGCGTCTCTTCAGATGCTGCAGCTTTTCTGAGCTCTGGTCTTTTTTCTTCTTCCTGGGAGCGAGATTGATCGCTCCCAGGACTTTTTGACTGTGGCCATCTTGTGGCCAAATAGCAAACTACACCAAAAACACACCTTGTATTAAATAAATACATTTTTAAACATGAAAAATCCCCTGTTTACCTCCCACACCAAAAAATACCCACATACAAGTTTTAATTAAAAAAAAAATTACAATAATAAAAAAAAAAAAAAAAAACATAAATAGTTACCTAAGGGTCTGAACTTTTTAAATATTCATGTCAAAGGAGTATATCAATATGATTTATTAAATTATGGGCTTCTAAATAGTGATGGACACAAATTGAAAAAATGCACCTTTATTTCCAAATTGAATATCGGCGCCATACATTGTGATAGGGACATAATTTAAATGGTGTAATAAGCGGGACAAATTGGTAAATAAAGTACATAGGTTTTAATTATGGTAGCATGCATTAATTTCAAACTATAATGGCCAAAATCTGAGGAATAATGATTTTTTTCCATTTCTTTCTTAATATTCCTGTTAAAATGGATTTACAATAAATTAATTCTCAGCAAAATGTATCACCCACAGAAAGCCTAATTGGTGGCGGAAAAAACAAGATATAGATCAATTCATTGTGATGAGTAGGGATAAAGTTATTGGCAAATGAATGGGAGGTGAAAGTTGCTCAGATGTAAAAAAAATCTCAACCCTGTAGGCTGAAGTGGTTAATGATGTTATTAGGGGTGGGGTAGTATGTAGTTTATTACATGTATTTTTATATTGAGGATTGTGTGTGTGTTTTTATATTTGATTAAATAAAATATTACATTTCTACATGCACCTAAGAGTCAGGTTACTTTTTATACTTTAACCATTATTCATGCTGACATGGTGCATGTGGAAATCGATTATGAATTACTAGTGTACTATACCCATCTTACGGGCTCATTTGTTGCCCGTTCGATTATGTTTGTCAGGTGTCCTGTACAGATTCCCTTTGTATAATATTTTGTGCTGCATACTACTACAGGCCACTGAGGCCAGCCAGTACTGTAACAAGGGGACATAGGGGGCACTATAGAGGGTACCAGTATAACAGGGCAATATAGGGCATTAATAGGGTGGGAATAACAGTGTGCTCTACTGTAATGGGGAAATAATGGATGGCAGTAGCACTACTATAAACAGCGGGCAACAGAGAGGCTGGATTTATACTTTTAAAATCCCTAAGCCAACTATCTTGAGGACCTCCTTCCATGTGTGGCAGCCCCCTATTCCCTTCTACCATGTGCAATACCCATGTACAGCAACCTCTCTCATCCAAGTGCAGCTCCCTCTTCCAGGTGTGAAATCCAAGCACAGCAGCACCTCTCTTTCACGCACATCTCACTTGAACAGTATTTCTTCTCTACTATGCTTTTCCCTCCATTTGCTGCCTCCTCTACCATTTTGCAGCCACCCCCTACTATGTCCAGCCCCCCTTGAGCAACGGCTTTCCTGTGGGTGTTGCCTTTCCATAAATCTGACCCTGGGCAGCAGAGGGCACCATAGAACAAATCAGAGGCCATAACATTGGAACTAAAGTACAATGGGCAGTATGGAGAGCACCATTATAACAGGGGGTAACAACAGAAGACATAATAAAGCTGCTTAGCATGTTACTGCAGACACCAGTATACAGTGTTAGCCTGCATAGTGTGTGAGCATTGCTGGGACCTGGGAGCAGAGGCATTAGGGGCTCATTCACATGAGTGTTTTGGGGTTCATTTTTCCGGTGGTGCTTCTGATGAGAATACATTGTTTTACTGCCAGGGAATCGAGTTGTGGCATTTTCCAGCATTTGCAATTAGGGATGCTCATTTCTATGGGAAAACTGTACTACCACTTCGCCATATCTGGACGCATATATCCGTCCAGATAGGCAGTGGTGCTGCAGCCGTGTGGTGCGCGCGATCGGGCGCGCGCTCCCGCTGCCTCCCGCTGCCCCCCCGATCAGTGAATGGGAATATAATTCCCATTTACCGATCTAAGTCCCCGGCAGAAATACCGACGCTTTCTCATCAGAGAGCGTGGTATTTCTGCCCCCAGGAAACTTCTTCTCTTCATTTTAGTTCCTAGATGCGACATCGTTTGCATCTAGGAATTTTTTGAATGTGGCCATCTTGTGGCCAAATAGTAAACTGCACCCACATACCTGTATTGAATAAAAAAAACATTATATTACATCTAAAATTGGCTATTTACCTCCCAAACTAAAATTACCCAAATACATTTTTCTATTAAAAAATAAATAAAAAAAATTAAAATTAAAAAAAAAAAACTACATAAATAGTTACCTAAGGGTTTGAACTTTTTAAATATACATGTCAAGAGAGTATCTTATTAAATTTTTTAAAATTATAAGCTTGTAAATAGTGATGGACGCAAATTGAAAAAATGCACCTTTATTTCTAAATAAAATATCGGCGCCATAAATTGTGATAGGGATGTAATTTAAATGGTGTAATAAGCCGGACAAATGGGCACATAAAATGCATGGGTTTTAATTACTGTAGCATGTATTAATTTTAAACTATAATGGCCAAAAACTGAGAAATAATGATTTTTTTCCATTTCTATCTTAATCTTCCTGTTAAAATGTATTTACAGTAAAGTGGCTCTTAGCAAAATGTACTACCTAAAGAAAGCCTAATTAGTGGCGGAAAAAACGAGATATAGATCAATTAATTTTGATAAGTAGCGATAAAGTTATTAGCGAATGAATGGGAGGTGAACATTGCTCGGATGCATACGATTTTCGAAGCTGTAGGCTGAAGTGGTTTACCACAATTCAGTAATTTTCGCCCAATCACAGAACACGGAAGCATTGGACCAGTCAGAGAATGCAGAGTCAACTCCGAAGTATTTGGCCAATCAGAGAATGCAAAAAAAATGACCAAAAAAAAGACTCCTCGGAAATCAAATTGGAAATGAATTGGAAAACAGAAATCCTCGTAAACGGTAATTGGCATTGGCAGAAATCGAAATTTCTGTGAAATCGGAAATCAGTATTTCCAACCATCCTTATTTGCTATCGTTATTCTGTGTATGTCTGCATCTAACTACTTGCACATGGGTGTTGGGGAACATAACTCAAAGATCGGCATTGGAGGGCCCAGGTCTGAAGACCACCATGCACCTTGCGTTAATACTGCTGCTAAACAGACCACTTGCCTCACCTGCAATGTGAAACAAGCTTTTTTGTGTGTGTTTAAAGAGACACTGCAGTGACATATAGGAGAATGCAGGAAATTATTCTGGATAACTCCTTCTATGGTAATTTTCCTGGTTTCAGCATCAGAAACACTTTTTATGTCTATATATTGCTGTATATTGGTCGGGCCGGATTGCTGAAAAGGCCACAAAGGCCCTGGCCTTGGTCGGCTGCAGGCCAAGGGGAACCTAGACATGAAGGAGGGGTTACTACATATGAAAGAGGAGGGGGAAAACTAGGAACAAGTTATGAAAAAGGAAATCGGTGCCCGAGAGAGCTGTTCATGAAAGAAAGGGGTTGCTGTACATGGATGATACACATGGTAGAGGGGGCTGCACATGGAATGGGAGGGGCTGCTGTACATGAATGATACACATGGTAGAGGGGGCTGCACATGGAATGGGAGGCTTTGCTTTACATGGATGATAAAAATGGAAGAGGGGGCTGCACATGGAATGGGTGGGGCTGCTGTACATGGATGATACAAATGGAAAAGGGGGCTGCACATGGAATGGGAAAGGCTGTTGTACATGGATGTTACACATGGAAGAGGGGGCTGAGCATGGAATGGGAGGGGCTGCAGTACATCGATAATACACATGGAAGAGGGGGCTGCACATGGAATGGGCGGGGCTGCTGTACATGGATGATACACAAGGAAGAGGGGGCTGCAAATAGAATGGGAGGGGCTGCTGTACATGGATGATACACATGGAGGAGGGGGCTGCACGTGGAATGGGAAGGGCTGCTGTACATGGATGATACACATGGAAGAGGAGGCTAAGCATGGAATGGGAGAGGCTGCAGTACATAGATGATACACATGGAAGAGAGGGCTGCACATGAAATGGGAGGGGGGCTGCACATGAAATGGTAGGGCCGCTGTACATGGATGATAAACATGGAAGAGGGGCTGCATGTGAAATGGGAGGGGCTGCTGTACATGGATGATACACAAGGAAGAGGGGGCTGCACATAGAATGGGAGGGGCTGCTGTACATGGATGATACACATGGAAGAGGGGGCTGCACGTGGAATGGGAAGGGCTGCTGTACATGGATGATACACATGGAAGAGGAGGCTAAGCATGGAATGGGAGAGGCTGCAGTACATAGATGATACACATGGAAGAGGGGGCTGCACATGAAATGGGAGGGGGGCTGCACATGAAATGGGAGGGGCTGCTGTACATGGATGCTACACATGGAAGAGGGGCTGCACATGAAATGGGAGGGGGGCTGCTGTACATGGAGGATACACGGAAGAGGGGACTGCACATGGAATGGGAGGGGCTGCTGTAAAAGGATAAAACTCATGGAAGAGAGGGTCGCACATGGAATGGGAGGGGGCAAGAAGACGAGGCCGCGGTCGGTCCCGGTGGGTATGGCTGTTTTGACATTTTTTTCCCTGCTGGGCTGCTGGAGATGAGGGGGTCTCTGAAGACATGATTATCGCAATCACTTCTCCCCAGCTTTCTAAAGCAAATTTTTTGTGACATAAGTCTCGGTGTGCCATTCCAATCCTCCTTCGCAGACCAATAAAACACAACTTTTTTTGAAGTTGTAAAATATTTCTGAAAATTTTAGTCGACGTATATAATTGATTTAACCCTTTAGCAGCTTCAGTAGAGTTATCTCGTTTGAGATAAGTGCTCGGCTATTGACCGGCAGAACGGTTGTGCTGTAAATCCTTGGAATGCTTAGACCTCTCTCTCTACTAGCAGAATATATATAAACTGAAAGTAGACGTTTCCTATTATTGTCTTACAGTGCCCCCTAGTGACACATGGCCATGAATACACATTACAGCAATACTAATTAGAAGCAAGACAATGTAAAAAAAATGCTAAAATAAATTGGCAAGCCTCTAAATAAATTGGCTGCTGAGAGTTAAAGCACACCTAGAAATAAACAATTGAAAAATCCCACCCAAAAAACAGTGCCTGTTCCTGATGTGTGCTGGACCCCATCGGTGCTGTTTTCGCCAATCCTCATCACTATTTTATGCTCTAAAATCAATTTATAAAATTTAATTTTTGCTTCCAAAATAGCGGAGCTATTTCCAGGACTCTGCGGTGTGCACACATTTCATGGACAACTGCACGCCAATATTGAGGCGTGTGCGAAAAGACATCAGGTCTGATATAGGAGTGGGAGGGTGATAGGAGGGAACATCACAGCAAGCCCGCCTCTTCCTTTCCGAAAACCTCACTAGCCAAAAGTCACATTTTTCAAAAAGTAATTATGGAGAGGTGCGTGGGTCCAGCATGATCTGTTCTTACTTTAGGTAGCTTTGCCGCAGATCAGGTATCCTTGAAGAAGAAGAACTGTATTGAAAATAATATGCTGTATTTTTGGACTTTAAGACTCATTTTTTTCTCCCCCCAAAAGAGGGGAAAAAAGTCACTGCATCTTATAGTCCGAATGCAGGGAGTTCCCGACTCGTTAACACCTGTCAATATGAACCTCCAACCCGCCGCAATGTTGGGGACTCCCTGTATTGTGTCCATGCAGAGGAGGACACAGGGGGACAAACAGAGGACATGGGGACACAAAGGAGCATAGAGGAGGACACACGGGGGACACAAAGGGGCATAGAGGAGGACACAAGGGGGACACAAAGGGGCATAGAGGAGGACACAAGGGGGACACAAAGGGGCATAGAGGAGGACACAAGGGGGACACAAAGGGGCATAGAGGAGGACACAAGGAGGACACAAAGGGGCATAGAGGAGGACATAAGCAGGACAGAGGCAGATACATGGGGGACTCAGGAGAACACAAGTGGGACAGAGGAGGACACAGGGAGACACAAAGGGGCATAGAGGAAGACACAGGGGGACACAGAGGTGCATAGAGGAGGACACAAGGGGGACACAAAGGGGCATAGAGGAGGACACAAGGAGGACACAAAGGGGCATAGAGGAGGACATAAGCAGGACAGAGGCAGATACATGGGGGACTCAGGAGAACACAAGTGGGACAGAGGAGGACACAGGGAGACACAAAGGGGCATAGAGGAAGACACAGGGGGACACAGAGGTGCATAGAGGAGGACACAAGGGGGACACAAAGGGGCATAGAGGAGGACACAAGGAGGACAGAGGCAGATACATGGGGGACTCAGGAGGACACAGGGTGACACAAGAGGTACAAGGGGACATGAGGTACTGAAGGGGGCATAATAATCCACAATATGCCCCTTCACCAGGTTTAGTATTGTTATGAACAATGGTATCTCTGCTGACCAGAGTGAGTTCAATCAGGACTGTCTGTGATACAATATGAGTAACGGTTCAAAATAACACAATAGTCAGTACTTTAATCAGAATGTGATCACTAGTGTTTTCGTGCACAGTAACTCAGGAGTACTCCTAGGTGATAGCCCTTGGCTGTAGAGACTATCACTAGTATAAGAATGGTCGTACAGGCAGAGTCGGTAACAGGTCGGTCAGGTCGCGGTACAGAATTGTGAGACAAAGGCAATGTGAGAAACAGGCTGAGTTCGGCAACAATCAGATAGGCGAAAGTACAGAATCAGAAGGCTAAGACAGAGTCGAGGTCGGGCCGAGGTCGGCAGCACACAGACAGGCAGAGTACAGAATCGATAGGCAGAAAGATGGTCAGAAGTTCAGGCAAGGTTCATACACAATAAGGCATACAATGATAATGATATGAATATTATTATTACAGCTATCAATAATAATATCACTAGCTATGTGTGAATCCCCGGGGTCCTGTCGGTTCAAACACACTGGGAACTAACTAAGGTCTGAGAGCTTAACCGCAAAGTTTCAGCAACAGCAGACAATGATCCACTGACAGCCCGGGTCTTGAATACAAAGGTAATCCCGCGGCTCCGCCCAACTCGCCCCAGCCAATCAGCGGCGAGATTTCAGATCAGAGTTGTCAGCTGACCGGGTGGTCAGCTGACTCACCTCCTCAATGCATAAAGGTCCTGTCTCCGGGTACGCACGTGCGCTCTTCTGTCCTGATGTACCCTGGAGAGACCTGACCTGCTGGAAAAAGTTGACGAGGAGGCGGCGGCAGAATACGCCATGACATCAGACGCGGGAGCGGCGGTCACGCCGCTCTCTGCTGCAGAGGTAACTTTTACATTGCTGACAAGTATATACTTTTTCCCCTGGTTTTTGTCCTCTCAACTTAGGTGTGTCTTATGGTCTTATAGCGTCTTATAGTCTGAAAAATACGGTAATAAATAAAATTGCTTATTTTTTACAATATTCATTTAAACGTGATTTAGTCATTATTTGCCTATTGTAAAATCTTTACTCTCCCCTCCTTACATTCTGAAATATATCTGTAACGATTGGTGTCAGCACCCAGAGTGTATCTAATCATTGATGATCTGCAGTATCACCAATAATACAGATGTTATAGCTGATTATATGGTGATCTGCAGAATCACCAATAATACTAGTATAGCTTGACACAAGACACCTAATGTAGTGTTTGGTGCAACAGTAAGAAAGGTTATCTCCCGAGGAGCGGGAGATACAGACACAACTGCAGCCAAGGATTCCCTGAAGAACAGGGAAGTGGACTGCGCTGCAGCCAGTGGACACCTGAGGTGCAGGTGGCCTCTGACTGCGTAGACACTAACCTCCTTAATAGGAGGAGATGGAGATTGTACTGCAGCCAGGGATTCCCTGAAGGATCGGGAATCAGACTGTACTGCAGCCAAGGATTCCCTGATGGACTGGGAATCAGACTGTACTGAAGCCAGTGGACTCCAATAGGTAAAGTCCCCTGACTGAACTGTAAGGAGGACTTCCTGTGGAGCAGGCAGCCTTTACAGCTAACGGACACCTATAGAGTTGGTGTCACGAGGAGTACAGTGAGGCTGCTCACCCGAGGGGCGAGTGACAGCCAGAAGGGTCATACAGGCCAGGTCGGCAACACACGAGTAGATAAAGTACAGAGACAGAAGACTGATACGGTACAGGCAAGGTCCGCAACGGGAAGACAGATAGGCAAGGTACTGAATCAGTAAGCAGGAGAGTGGTCGGCAAAGCCAGGAATCATAACAGGTATCAATATAGCACAATCCTAGTCTGAGGTGTGAGGTCCTGGGTCTCAACACCCGGAAACTAGTCTGAAGTATAACAGTAGTAACACAGTAATCTCCTAGTCTTGGATGTGAGGTCCTTGGTCTCAACACCCGGGATACAGTCTGAAGTATAACAGTAGTAACACAGTAATCTCCTAGTCTTAGGTGTGAGGTCCTTGGTCTCAACACCCAGGAACTAGTCTGAAGTATAACAGTAGTAACACAGTAATCTCCTAGTCTTAGGTGTGAGGTCCTTGGTCTCAACACCCGGGGACTAGTCTGAAGTATAACAGTAGTAACACAGTAATCTCCTAGTCTTGGATGTGAGGTCCTTGGTCTCAACACCCGGGAACTAGTCTGAAGTATAACAGTAGTAACACAGTAATCTCCTAGTCTTAGGCGTGAGGTCCTTGGTCTCAACACCCGGGAACTAGTTTGAAGTATAACAGTAGTAACACCGTAATCTCCTAGTCTTGGGTGTGAGGTCCTTGGTCTCAACACCCAGGAACTAGTCTGAAGTATAACAGTAGTAACACAGTAATCTCCTAGTCTTGGGTGTGAGGTCCTTGGTCTCAACACCCGGGAACTAGTCTGAAGTATAACAGTAGTAACACAGTAATCTCCTAGTCTTGGGTGTGAGGTCCTTGGTCTCAACACCCGGGAACTAGTCTGAAGTATGACAGTAGTAACACAGTAATCTCCTAGTCTGAGGTGTGAGGTCCTTGGTCTCAACACCCGGGAACTAGTCTGAAGTATAACAGTAGTAACACAGTAATCTCCTAAAGCGGAATCTGGCTAAGTGTGAATTCCCAGTTCCAACTGGTTCTAACACACTGTAAGATCTGACTGAGGTCTGAGTGCTTCCATGTAAGTATTCACAACGGCAGACAACCTGCAACTGACAAGCAAGTCCTATATATACCTACAGCGCTCCACAGCGCCGCCCCAGACACTCAGCCAATCCAGAGTCCAGCTGGGATCAGCTGATTGGCCTGATCAGCTGATTCCCCTTCTGGCTCGCACGCGCGTAGCTCTCCATCTGTGTGCACTAGAGGGACCAGGCGAACCAGAGACATGTTGCTGCGCGGAAAACACCGCCGGCTTGAACGCGGAGACAGCCGCCTTGCCGCTTGCCCGCGTGGCGGCATCTCCACTATTCATTACAATATCACTTGTGGTGACATCTTCAGTTCTGCCAGGTGATCTATGGGAAATGTTCGTTTTTGAGAGTTCTATGCACAGAGAGAGATCCTGCCTGCTTGGCAGTCGGAAAAAGCAGTTATTTCCCACAATGCAGCGAGGTTCACAGACAGCAAACTGTCAGGACCATGGTCATGACATTACACTGTGGGAGAGGTTTCACCACAATATAAACCCCACAGACACCCCCTATTCAAGAAACGGTAAGTATTTCTCATGGGAAATGGGGTATCAGCTACTGACTGGGAGGAAGTTCAATCATTGATTAAAGTTCCTCTTTAAAGTAACAATTAAGTCATCCCCCCCAAAAAATGAGTTTTACTCACCTGGGGCTTCTACCAACTCCCTGCAGCCATCCTGTGCCCTCGTAATCTCGATCAGATGCTCCTGTCCCCTGCCGGCAGCCACTTCCATTTTTGGCGACAGGCCCGACAGGCCTGGCCACATGTTTGATTCTTCACGTTCTTGGCCGCAATAGCAGTATAGAGGGCACTATTGCGGCAAGGAACGCGAAGAATCACTCGCGTTCCCAGGCCTGTTGCCGAAAACGGAAGTGGCTGCCGGTGAGGGACAGGAGCATCTGATCGAGACTATGAGGGTCACAGGATGGCTGCATGGGGCTGGTGGAAGCCCCAGGTGAGTGAGTAAAACTCTTTTTTTTGGATAACTTAAGCATCCCTTTAAGGCTACATTTACAGTGGGCATTGTGCTCCCTTTAAAAGCAGGAACTCAACAGAAGTAAAAAGTTGCAAGTTGCACGACAGTTGCGTTGCATACAGTCAATGAAGAGTATGCTTCACCCTCACTAAATTAATGTGCGCGCTTTGCATGCAGTGCGTTACGATGCTCCATACTGTTAGATCACACCGAACCCACTGTGAATGTCATATGGACTTTTTGTGGTCTGGTAAGTCGCACCACAATGCCCCACTGTGAGCAAATGCCTTAAAGGACAAGTCCGAGCATTTTATAAAAAAAAAAGATCTACCTACCCGGAGCTTCATCCAGCCTCTGGCAGCCAATATGTCCCCCGCTGCAGCTCCGGTGTCCTGGGATACCCTCCGTTGGAGATGCCGTCCTCGCCAGGTCGGCATCTTCTGCACCTGCATGAGCGTGCGGTTGTGCCACTCGTGATCATGCTCACATAGTTTGGAGCATTCTGCACAGGCGCAGTAGTTCTGCACCTGTGCAAAATGCTCCAGGCCAAGTGAGCACAAGCGCAAGTGGCGCGGCCGCATGTTTACGCAGGCACGAGAGACGCCAACCTGGCAAGGTCGGCATCTCCAACGGAGGAGACCCTGGGCCACCGGAGCTGCAGCGAGGGACATATTGGCTGCCAGGGGCTGGAGGAAGCCCCGGGTAAGTAGATCTTTTTTTTTTTTAATTGCTTGGATGTGTTCTTTAATGTTTTAGAGCAGAAATGCAATTTTTAAGTTCCATATCAATTTAAAGCACCCATTTTCAAAGTGTGACCAGAAGAAAACTTTTAGCTATTCACAATAAATAACACAACTTTTACTTTAATATAGAAGGCAGTTAAAAAGATATTAGCAGCTGAATGTAAATATTGCAAAATTTGTTTTTGCGACAGACACTTGAAACGCGCTCAGTCGTAAAGAGTTTAAAAATTATTTTCTTTTAAACATTTTTAGCAATTTGTTCTATAATACATGTTTCTCTTGAGCAAACAAGCTTGTTTACAAAGCTTTCTCGACTTTAATCATTTCTTGTCCTTATCGGTTTTCAAATTTGCAGTTTTCACAAACACATCTCCGAATTCGAATCTCGCAATTGAGATCTTGAAAAATGATGAAGTTTGAATTTCCAGTCATTCAATACCACATTAAAATAGATTCTCTGCTGGGAATAATTTGTTCTCTGTGAGTTGAGTTTTTGTTTTAGCTGTCTAAAATTGTCCAGCCAGCAGAACTGGTGACTTTATTGTGGTGGGGAAAAAGTTAATTGTCAGCTAACGCGCTCATGAAATGATATATGGTAATAGTGTATCATCTATTGGTGTTTAATGCAATCTGAGAACACTGATAGTGTTACTGTGGTATTCTTGAGTGTTAATAAAGCCTTTAGGGAATAAAAAAAAAAAGTAGCCCACAAAATCATAATTTAATTTAAAAAAAAATGAAATCTCAATAAAAGTTAACCGAGCACGGGATGGTGCTGAGTCATAAAATGTATGTTATACATTTATATAATTTTATATATATATTACATTTATATAGGGCTGCCACATTTTTCTACAACACTTCTCAGTTACATTAAACCAATCACACACTTAACTGTTCCTCAAGGGGCTTTGGGCAATTTTGAAGGACAGATGGTAAAGGTGGCCACACACGGTACAATAAAATGATCTGATTTTATAGTAATTCGATAAAAACGATCACATCTCTCGAGAAAATCGAAAGCTTTTTTTTCATTCAACTGAAAAATGCGATCGGATTTCCCGGTTTTTTTTTTCCGAATTAAATCGACCCGGAATGCCAGATATTTCTCTTCAATTTCTACTAAAGATTGTATGGTGTGTGTTGGATTGTTAATTTATTACTATACACACCCTAGCAATTTTCTCTGAGTTTCCAATCATTTTTATTAAAAGTGAGTTAAAATGGTACATTGGTCATATTTTTGAAATGTTACAAATCATTCAGAAAAATTGATTGCAATTCTTAAATTGAACAGATATTTAAAAAATGTTATGGCGTGTGGCCACCTTTATACTAATGGCATTTATGCAATTTTATTATTATTAGTAGTAGTCAGGTGTGTTGCTAGGATTCTAAGAGATCTGGGGCACTTTTGGGCACACCAGCTGGAAACAGGTGTGCCATGCACCAGAATTTTGATGTGGTCATGGGTGGAGCCAAATTTACATGAACTTAACAGTGGTCTACGTAGGCCTGCTCAGGAAAATGTTGGATAAATCCACTAAAAATGCAGCATATCACATCAATAGGCAGTGTCACTTAAACATAACTAGGCAGAGTCACCTGGCTTTTGTGCTGGCTGGTCTGGCTTTCTACTAGGTGGGCTGGCCTGCTGCCCGGTTATCTGGCAGGTACCCCATAGCATTCACTGACCTTCTAGAGTGGATTCCCTCCTATATTCCAATGGGTCTCCCATTGAGGCACTACAACTCCCAGCATGCCCCCATAGAAGAACCACAGTTCCCTGCATGCCCCCATAAAACATCACAGGGCCAGCATGGCACCACAGCACCCAGTATGCCCACATAGAGGCACCATAGTGCCCAGCATACCCCCAATTTATGCACCACAGTTCCCAGCATGCACGCCATTGAGACACCACAGCTGACTCAGCCTGGAGGACATCTGGGGCACCCCAGAATAGATCCGGGGCATGTGCCACTGATCTTTAGTATAGAGAGATCATGAAGCGCACACCATCAATAGATTGGTCAGGTGCTTGACACTGAGACATAGGCTGTGTGTCTCATACGAAACTGTAGACAAATGTATCAGCACACCGATATTGCAACAATTCACGCTCTTTTATTGAGCCTTGAAGAAGGGGGACCCTGCGTGGCTCCCGAAACAATTGTCGGCTTTCCCCTTCTGGGAACACATGTTTCAATAAAAGAGTGTGAATTGTTGCAATATCTGTGTGCTGATACATTTGTCCACTGATCTTTAGGGCTAGCAACGCCCCTGGTAGTAGTAGTAGCAACAATAATAGTAGTAGAGACATATGAGGACCGACATAAAGGCCCATGTGCAATTAACTTTTTCTCCTGAGTTTTTCTCCTATGTGATATTATCAAACGCATCCTTAAAATGCCTTTTAAATCACTGACAAGCAAGAAAATATTTGAAATAGTTTTGATAGTACCTTTCCTCCTACTTTTTGGTACTTTTTCAATTCCAAAGGGGTTAAAAAAAATTCTAAATAGAAGATGAAAAATTATCTTTTACGAGAAAACTCAGGAGAAAATGTTAACCACTTCCCTACCCTGGTCATTTTCACAGTTCAGTTCAGCTCTGATTACTTTTGCAATAACTTTATCAATAATGATCACAACTAAATGATCTATATTTAGTTTTTTTTCAGGACAAATTAGGCTTTTTGTGGCTGATATTTGTTATTAGAAATCACCTTATTTTCTATGCATTTTAAAGGGAAAATAAGGAAAAAAGGTGAAAAAAATACACAATGTATCCACTTTCATAGATTGTAGCTTTAATGTAAACAGTTCTTTTGTACATTAAACCCACACATTTTATTTGTATATCCCTCCTGTTTATTTAAACAATTCTCTTTTTTTATAATGTATTAGATGTAACAATGAAGTAATGTATACAATCTGCAACTGTCTGCTCCTGGAATGTGTATTTTACACATGTTCACTATTTAACTCTGCCATTGAATTCCCTGGGAGGAGGACAGGAGTTTGCTGTCATTATTTTACAACTCTGTAGTGATGTTATCAGGTCAGAGATAAAGAACAGTGTTATCTACGATTTTGTAGGTAGGAGAGTGCAGAGACTTATTTTTAAAGAGAACTCGAGGTGTGTTTAAAGAATGTTATCTGCTTACAGAGGCTGGATCTGCCTATACAGCCCAGCCTCTATTGCTATCCCAAACCCCCCTAAGTTCCCCCTGCACTCTGCAATCCCCCATAAATTACAGCCGTGCTGTGAGGCTGTGTTTACATCTGTAGTGTCAGTCTCAGCTGCTCCCCCGCCTCCTGCATAGCTCAGGTCCCTGCCCCTCTCCCTTCCCTCCAATCAGCAGGAAGGGAAGGGATGCAGGCGGGGACTGGAGTTCTGCAGGAGGCGGGGAGAGCAGTAGACTGACACTATAGAGATAAACACAGCCAGATCTGACAAGCTGTTTGTCAGCAGCGTGGCTGTGATTTATGAGGGATTGCAGAGTGCAGGGGGACCTTAGGGGGGATTGGGATAGCAACAGAGACTGGGCTGTATAGGCAGATCTAGCCTCTGTATGCAGATAACATTCTTCAAACCCACTTTGGGTTCTCTTTAAGTCATAGGGACAGCAAGTGGTTAATTGCATATGGGCCAAGATGTGATTAAGAGAAAGGAGGATGAATTTTCACAGCCTTTTTTTCTGTAAGATAAGCAGCATTTGATATTAACACAAGAAATAAGCGGAACAAATCTAGCCAGCCACCCGGCAATAAAAAAAATAATAAAGAAAAATGGTTTATATGCAGTGCACAAAAGTTTATGCTTTGCAAATTACAGTATATATTGTATGGATGAAATTTTGTATATGCCGTGCGTTCTGATCTGTGTAACACTGTTGTTACATTATAGACATTTAGTCTGAATTCACAGATTTTGATGAATCCTGAAATCTGATTTTCGCTTCAAACTTTCGACTTGAAGGTCGGAAAACACAATTTATGAAATTGCAATATTTGTTGCTCCGGGGTCATAGATATTTGTCTATGTAAATCAATGAGAAGTGAATGGGCAGTGAAAATTGCTCTGGTCCTGAAGTGGTAAGTGCCTGAAAAGTATACAAAATCAAAAATATGTTCTTGTTGTGCATGAACATTGTTTTTTTTTCGCTGAAATAGCAGAAAAGTGAAAGAGCGAAAACATAAAAACAAACAAAAACAAAAAATAAGTAGCCCATCATAACTTTGCAATGTGTCTACTGAGCATTCTCGAGGGACACCAAAGCAAAAACTGGCAATAAATTACAATTATTTCCCAATTATTTCACTATGCAAACTCCTAATGTTTAAAATTAGTTTGAAATGTTGTTGAATCCGGAATTCAGCCATTTCTGACCATTCCAAAAGGGAATTTCTGATCCTTATAGTTATTCTTTTATGTCTCGGTGAAGAATTGCATATCATTGCGTGTCTTCAATCTCAACAGATATACAGAAATTCTGTATAATATGTATTTAATACAACTCTGACATGAATGTGATTTCCTACTGTTTATTACCCATACAGTTATCATATTTGCTTTTGTGCACAAGTAATATTGTCTGTCTACAAATTCCCAAAGTACTGTTAATGTGTTCTGAAAGCTGCCATTGCATTGTATTGCTTAGCTGCTGTATTTATATATTAAAAACTATCTAGTAATCACTTCTTAGCTCTTTCTTTTTTTTCAGCTCAGTACAGCTCAGTTTTGGAAATTTGTTTA
Source organism: Hyperolius riggenbachi (assembly GCF_040937935.1). NCBI lineage: Eukaryota > Metazoa > Chordata > Amphibia > Anura > Hyperoliidae > Hyperolius > Hyperolius riggenbachi. Next base: position 306,409,771 of record NC_090652.1, read on the forward strand.
CTAGAGGTATCTGAAAAAGGAATGTAAACAAAATATAATATTATCACCTCTTCGGATGCAGCCAGAAGCTGCCTCCTCAAGCAAGGAGCTTTTCAATGAAAAAGTGCTGACAAAGCACTGTGTTTAGCGGTTTTGCTTCAATTTTTTGTGACAGTAGATTTTATGCTGTAAATAGTCTTTTAGATCAAAGAGGAAATGCTTTGTTTCATACCTCTTTAATATGCACAACTTTTAATTTTGCTAACATGGGATAAAAGAGGCCAGAATGGGCACATTCCCCTAATAGTAATACAGCTAAAATTGGTGGTACAGAGTAGACAGGTTCTCTTTACCTTCCCTTGCATTTATCTCATGGATCTAATTATATCCATCCCCATCAGTGTTCCTTGTTCTGTATAATAATAAATTATGATGTCACCTAACCTTCATCTCCATTGACCAATGGAAACCTCATGTCAAACCACATCAACACCCTCATTTCCTCCGTTAAAAGAGACACCATACCATTAAGGATCTATCATCAAAGTGTTGTTATTGATGAGGGTAATTGAGCGGGATATAAATTGCACTGACACCGTGTAATGGATGGATGGGGCCATTTCCTTCCGTCTACAGCTCGCCTGTGAAGATGAGGATAAAGTGACCTTTAAATATCAAACAGGCTAAGTGGTTAAAGGACAACATTAATGGCATTTTAATTGATTGGTAAATTATTGAAGAGAGCCTCTGAAATACTTTTAGAAACCTCTCGTTTTTACAGATCTTGTCAGAGGAGCCAGAAAGTTGACTGTGTTTTATTAACTGCATTTTTTCTCCCCCTGCTGCGTGGCGTCCACCTGCAGCAATCAGACTGCACTGCAGAGCGAAGACCTGATGTTTCCTAACAGAGGACGTGAAAATAAATCATTGCACTCTCCTCTCTGTTTATTCATCTCTTAGCTGATAAAAAAGCTACAAAGTTGAAAAGGAATGGCAGCAAACCCCCCTCCTCCCCCCAGGGAATTTAATGACAGGGCTAGAGAGTAGACATGTGTAAAATAAACATTGCAGGAGAAGAGAGAGGCAGCATTAGGTAAAATATGTGTGCCTATATATATGATGAACACAAATTAACTGCTTTATTAAAGATGAGAAATAGACAAATAAAATGTGTGGATGTAATGTACAATAGAATTCCTTACATTAAAGCTATAATAGATGATAATAGATGAAAATGAATAAATGGTGTATTTTTTCATTTGTGCGTGAATAAAAAATAAATCACCCACAAAAGTCTAATTTATCCTGATAAAAAAAACGATTTATAGATCATTTAGGTGTGGTAAGTAGTAATAAAGTTATTGCCAAAGTAATCAGAGTTGCACTGAACTGTGAAAACAACCTCAGCAGAGAAGTGAGTACAGTGAAAAGTTAAAATTAAAAGTTAAAACAAACACTCTGATGATATCTATTTGAGCTGCATAAAAGTAGAGTGGAGGGAGCTTACCTGTATGGACAAAGGATAAATATTTTGAATACTTTATTTATGATGGTGCTGGCCAGGGGTGCTCGGATACCACTTTTCAAAATCCGAATTGATCTGGATCCGGATACCCAGATATATCCGAATCGGATATCCAAATCCAAACTTTTTGGTATCCGAGTAAACTCGGATATCCGAACCCAATATCCTGGATATCCGGCCGGATTCGGATATCTGGACAGAAAACCGGAAGCGACCTGAAAATGGCTTAAAATGCTTCCAAAAGTCTCTCCAAATGGCCAAAATCCCTTTCGGATGCCTCTCTCTCTTCTCTCTCTCTCTCTCTCTCTCTCTCTCTCTCTCTCTCTCTCTCTCTCTCTCTCTCTCTCTCTCTCTCTCTCTATTTTGGCTTCTGCTCGGATATCTGAACTAACTATCCGCCCGGATTTCAGATGGGAAATCCGAGTTTGTCGGATAGTGCTGTTCGGATTTTAAAAAATATCCGAATTGCTATTCAAAGTTTGGATAGTGGAAAAAGTTCGGATTATCTGGGTAACTCGGATACCCGAATATTGGATGAGCACCACTGGTGCTGGTTTCCTCAGGTAAAAGTTCTGGCTATAGGAGAGGGGGGCCACTCTAAGGAAGAACTATAGTTTCTTGGCCAGAGGCATGACCCCTCAACTCTCCAGAGGAAGTGATGGTGTGGTGACCACACTGTTATGGGAGGGGATAAGGGTGACCAGTCTTCTTATACAGCCCTAGGAGATGAGCCCCCTGGCTTTTTGGGATTGCCTTGAAAGGAGTGGGTGTGAACGTAAGTGGGGCTCTTCAACATTTTGTTAGGGAGTCCCAGTGGTGTAGGGACCATCATGGCAGCCACATCTGCTGCTATGGGGCCCATAGTCATGGTGGGCCTGGTGTGGGTGGTCGGCGGCGAGGCAGGTGTCTTGTGGAATCCTTTAATTGGCTTCCTGAGGTGCAGTGTAGTGGCAGGAGATTTATATACTGGAGACCTTCTGGCTGGTGATGAGCGTAATTTGCTGATTACAATTACATGAAATTACGCGTACATTTTCACAATTACGCATATAGGTAATAACAAATTCCTAATTCAATTGACATTGTATAATCAATCGTAATTACGCATGAATTTACGCATAATTTTCACGTAATTTGTGCCAACTTTGGCAGTGAATAGCAAAGCTACATGTGTTTAGGAGAATAGTGGGTACAAGTTACAAAAATATTTTTTTTAAAAAGACCTTGTAGTTTTTGAGAAAATCGATTTTAAAAATGCAAAGAAAAATGGTTTTTAAACCTAGAAAAATGACAGTTTTAAAATCGATTTTCTCAAAAACTACAAGGTCTTTTTGAATAATTATTTTTGTAACTTGTACCTACTATTCTTCTTAACATATTTAGCAATTTTGGTAGCAATGGCATTTATGGGGGCTTTGCTATTAATCGGCAAATTCAGCACGAAATTATGCGTAAATTACACGTAAAGTCTTGCGTAATTATGAATAGGAACATTTAACTATGAGATGAATTATGCTATTCCCCTGAAATTTTGCATTACGATGCATAATTGCGTATTACTATGTGTAATTTCTGCTCATCACTACTTGTGGACACCAATACTGGGGGAGATTACACTGTCTATACTGGGGGTTTACCTATACTGGGGGAAGGCTACTTCTGGCTACCTATACAGGGGCCCCTGTGGCTACTTCTACTTAGGGAGAGCTACTTCTGGATACCTATACTGGGGGCCATCTCTAGGTACCTATACTGGGGCAATACTTCAAGGTACTTGTCCAAGATCCTCCATTAAAAAAAAAATGGTGCCAACCTCTGATCAGCTTCTGGGTTGGTACCGTACAAGGTGACCTACTGCTACCACTCTGGGATGAGCAAGAAGGATGGGTGAGTGTGCAGGGGGCGTGGGGCAATAGGCGGAGAAAGGGCAGTAATGGGAGAAAAGGGGGAGGAACAAAGCGAGGTTAGACTCTTCCTGTATCTTGATATCTGACAACTTTTTCAATATTTTAAAAGCAGATTTCAGAGAGGCCCCCACTGCAAAACGGATAGGACTCGCCAGAAAGATGTGTCTGCCATGAAGGCACATAGCAGAATTTCTATTTTCAATGCTGAAAAATGACTTCAGGTATGCTTCAAGCTTTGCATGACTTCAGACCCTTCCGGGAAAGTAATCCCTTGTTTTAAAATGGGAATAAACTCTGTTGATAGAAATAAATTCTACCTTTATTAAAATGTATAAAAAGCATCCCCCCAATAAATCATAATTGGGGAAATAGTTTTTTCAGCGATTGCAGTTATGGAGTGATTGCAATTTATGGAGCATTTGCATTTAGTGGAGCAACTTTTGAAACGATTTTGAAGCCATTGTGATTTTTTAAAGAAATTGTGATTTTTAGTGCAAGTGATTGTTGGAACGATTTTGGAGCAATTTCGGAGCTCAACAGGGTTGCTCACCCAGGAAGAATATAAGAAAACTATCTCTAATTACCATGGTCCCACATTTTGGACACAGGAACAGGAGTTACAGGTATGGCACATTTATTGTACAGATGCCAAATAATGTTATTGTTTTTTGTTTTTTATATATGTATATACACGTGTGGAGCTTAATCCTACTTTAAAGTGAACCTGAACCTGTGGGGAAAAAAAATATACATACATGGAGCTTCCGCCAGCCTCCTTTAGGCTCATCAGTCCCTCACCCAGGGCCGGATTTGTACTCTTTACCGCCCAAGGCCGTTGTCACCAGCCGCCCCCCTTCAGTACAGGTAGCCAGATGGCCCCTCCCCCCTTCCCTCTAGTATAAGTAACCTGTTGACACCCCCCCCTTCCAATATAGGTAGCCAGATGACTCCTCCTCCTCCCTTTCCCTCCAGTATAGGTAGCAAGATGACTTTTCCTACCTTTCCCTCCAGTATAGGTGGTAGCCAGATGACTCCCTTAATCCCCCCCCCCAACCTTTCAGTATAGGTAGCCAGCTTGCCTTCACACCGCAGCAGCCATCAGTGTCACTAATTTCTCCGCTTGTCTCCAGTGCAGAAGCTTCCTCTTCCCCTCTTTCTCCAATGCTGCCCAAGTCCATAGCCGCCCACCACAATGCAAACATGCACAGAGAGCAAGGTGTCTGCTGCACAGGCGGCTAGCAGCAGAGTACCACGGCCAGGCGCTTGCCTGATCTCCCTGCATTGCAGCATTTGCAGCATTTGCAATTTTCAGCTTGCAAATGTTGCATAAGTTCAGCCTGCTGCTTTGGTGCCCCTGCTCCTGTGGTGCCCTAGGCCATGGCCTAGGTTGCCTTGGCCTAAATCTGGTCCTGCCCTCACTGTCCTGCCAGGCCTGGCTCATCCTCTAGGCGGCCCGGTAATTCATCCTCTTGGGTCCAGTCAGTGCAGGTGCAGTCCGGCCACACGTGCTTCCCCATCACGCTCCCGTCACCGGGGGGGGGGGGGGGGATTGCGTACAGACGTAGCATGCTCTTGACAACAGGAGCGCGATGGGAGCATGCGCAATGCTGAGCCATGCATGTGCAGTTCCCCCTGATTGGGGGAATTACAGACCTGCCTAGCGGAAGATCCATGCTGCCTGGGCAAAGGACCAATGACCCTGAAGGGGGCTGGATGATGTCCGAGGTATGTATATTTTTTTTGTTTTTTTACCTCATCGATTTCAGATTTTCTTTAAGGTGAGAGACAGCAAAGAAAAATACCTCACAAATAGTTTTGGAATGCATCAATAAGATTATCGATGCTAATGTTATTTGTGATCCTTCTACAGTGTTATTATATGATATATTGAAATCTATTAGTAGCTATAAGAGATCGTTGGTTCCCCAATTGATTGCTGCTAAATGTTTGTTTCCAGTTAAGTAAAGATGTCAGGATCCTCCTACCCTTAAAGGATACCCGAAGTGACATGTGACATGATGAGATAGATATGTGTATGTACAGTGCCAAGCACACTAATAACTAGGCTGTGTTCCTTTTTTTCTTTCTCTACCTGAATCAGTTAAATATCAGGTGTGTAAGTGGCTGGCTCAGACAGGAAGTGACTACAGTGTGACCCTCACCGATAAGAAATTCCAACTATAAAACACTTTTCTAGCAGAAAATGGCATATGAGAGCAGGAAAGAGATAAAAAGGGTCAAACATTCATAGATTTTAGCTCTTCATAGCTTTTTAGCAATGAATATGTCATTGAGCAAAAACAATAAAACAGTTAAAACTTAAAAAGTAGATTTAAACATAAAATAAAAGTGGGGAATATCTTAAAAAGTTATTTTTAGGAGAAGGAAGATATATACAATTGTTTATTTCATTTGTTTATTTTAGATTCTGGTGTCCTTTAAGGATTGGGTGGGAAAAGTTAATATATTAAAGGAAGCGTAGAATCAGGTTGCTCTTCAGGGGGATAGACTGGAGGTGTTTAACGATAAATGGGATAAATGGTTCGTGTTTCAGAGATCGTCTGAGTATGAAATTATGATTGGGGTGGAGGGGAGGAGTCTCTTCTGGGGAAAAACTTGGAATTGTAATTTTTGTAAATGAAGGGCGGGGTGATTTCTCACTTTTGTTGACTGTTACTATATAAGATTTTTTTGAAATAGATGATTGGAGGGGGAGGAGGGGAGGGGTTGTCTTTTGTTTGATTTGTTTTTGGATTTTTGTTAATAAGGAATGTGGGAGAAAATGGAGAAAAGGTTGCTGTACGGTATAATCGATGATGGTATCTTATTGCACTTTTTTGTGGATGCATTTCTTTTTCTTCCAATACATTAAATTATATGAAAAAAAAACAAGAAAAAAAAAACCTCACAATTAAATTTCCTGTAAAAATGATTCCCCTGAATGTTAACCACTTGAGGACCGCCCCCAGCCGATGGGCGGCGGCAAAGTCCGGGCCCAAACGACCGCAATACGCCCATCGGCGGGGGCGGCTGCGGGAGTGGCTATGCGGCGATCGCGTCATTCGTGACGCGATCAGCCGCCGGGGACTGGCTCCGCCCACCGCTCGTAGTAACCCGCCGGCCGTTCGGAAGCGCCGGCGGGTTACTACCACCCGGATCGCCGCTGCACATATGTATAATAGGCTTTGTAATGTATACAAAGCCTATTATACTGGCTGCCTCCTGCCCTGGTGGTCCCAGTGTCCGAGGGACCACCAGGGCAGGCTGCAGCCACCCTAGTCTGCACAGAAGCACACTGATTTCCCCCCCCTGCCCCCTGATCGCCCACAGCACCCCTCAGACCCCCCCCTGCCCACCCCCCAGACCACTGTTTGCACCCAGTCACCCCCCTAATCACCCATCAATCACTCCCTGTCACTATCTGTCAACGCTATTTTTTTTTTTTATCCCCCCCCTGCCCACTGCCCCCTCCTGATCACCCCCCACCCCTCAGATTCTCCCCAGACCCCCCCCCCAGACCCCCCCCCCGTGTACTATATGCATCTATCCCCCCTGATCACCTGTCAATCACCTGTCAATCACCTGTCAATCACCTGTCAATCACCCGTCAATCACCCCCTGTCACTGCCACCCATCAATCAGCCCCTAACCTGCCCCTTGCGGGCAATCTGATCACCCCCCCACACCAATAGATCGCCCGCAGATCCGACATCAGATCACCTCCCAAATCCATTGTTTACATCTATTCTCTCCTCTAAACACCCACTAATTACCCATCAATCACCCATCAATCACCCCCTATCACCACCTGTCACTGTTACCCATCAGATTAGACCCTAATCTACCCCTTGCGGGCACCCAATCACCCGCCCACACGCTCAGATTGCCCTCAGACCCCCCCTTATCAATTCGCCAGTGCAATATTTACATCTGTTATTCCCTGTAATAACCCACTGATCACCTGTCAATCACCTATCAATCACCCCCTGTCACTGCCACCCATCAATCACCCCCTGTCACTGCCACCCATCAATCAGCCCCTAACCTGCCCCTTGCGGGCAATCTGATCACCCACCCACACCAATAGATCGCCCGCAGATCCGACATCAGATCACCTCCCAAGTGCAGTGTATACATCTCTTCTCTCCTCTAAACACCCACTAATTACCCATCAATCACCCCCTATCACCACCTGTCACTGTTACCCATCAGATTAGACCCTAATCTGCCCCTTGCGGGCACCCAGTCACCCGCCCACACGCTCAGATTGCCCTCAGACCCCCCCTTATCAATTCGCCAGTGCAATATTTACATCTGTTATTCCCTGTAATAACCCACTGATCACCTGTCAATCACCTATCAATCACCCCCTGTCACTGCCACCCATCAATCACCCCCTGTCACTGCCACCCATCAATCACCCCCTGTCACTGCCACCCACCAATCAGCCCCTAACCTGCCCCTTGCGGGCAATCTGATCACCCACCCACACCAATAGATCGCCCGCAGATCCGACATCAGATCACCTCCCAAGTGCAGTGTTTACATCTCTTCTCTCCTCTAAACACCCACTAATTACCCATCAATCACCCCCTATCACCACCTGTCACGGTTACCCATCAGATTAGACCCTAATCTGCCCCTTGCGGGCACCCAATCACCCGCCCACACCTCAGAACGTCCTCAGACCCCAGCCCTGATCACCTCGCTAGTGCATTGCTTGCATCTATTTCCCCCCTCTAATCACACCTTGAGAAACCCATCAATCACCTCCTGTCACCCCCTAGCACACCTACCCATCAGATCAGGCCCTAATTTGCCCTGTGTGGGCTCCTGATCACTCGGCCAAACCCTCAGATCCCCCTCAGACCCCCTTCCGATCACCTCCCCAGTGCATTGATTGCATCTATTTTCCCCTCTAACCGCCCCCTGAGACACCCATCAATCACCTCCTGTCACCCCCCTAGCACTCCTATCCATCAGATCAGGCCCAAAACATCCTGTCATCTAAGAGGCCACCCTGCTTATGAAAGGTTCCACAAAATTTGCCCCCTCATAGACCACCTGTCATCAAAATTTGCAGATGCTTATACCCCTGAACAGTCATTTTGAGAAATTTGGTTTCCAGACTACTCACAGTTTTGGGCCCGTAAAATGCCAGGGCAGTATAGGAACCCCACAAGTGACCCCATTTTAGAAAGAAGACACCCCAAGGTATTCTGTTAGGTGTATGATGAGTTCATAGAAGATTTTATTTTTTGTCAAAAGTTAGCGGAAATTGGATTTTTATTGTTTTTTTCACAAAGTGTCATTTTTCACTAACTTGTGACAAAAAATAAAATCTTCTATGAACTCACCATACCCCTAACGGAATACCTTGGGGTGTCTTCTTTCTAAAATGGGGTCACTTGTGGGGTTCCTATACTGCCCTGGCATTTTAGGGGCCCTAAACCGTGAGGAGTAGTCTAGAAAACAAATGCCTCAAAATGACCTGTGAATAGGACGTTGGGCCCCTTAGCGCACCTAGGCTGCAAAAAAGTGTCACACATGTGGTATCGCCATACTCAGGAGAAGTAGTATAATGTGTTTTGTGGTGTATTTTTACACATATCCATGCTGGGTGGGAGAAATCTCTCTGTAAATGGACAATTGTGTGTAAAAAAAATCAAAAATGTGTCATTTACAGAGATATTTCTCCCACCCAGCATGGTTATATGTAAAAATACACCACAAAACACATTATACTACTTCTTCTGAGTACGGCGATACCACATGTGTGACACTTTTTTGCAGCCTAACTGTGCTAAGGGGCCCAAAGTCCAATGAGTACCTTTAGGATTTCACAGGTCATTTTGAGACATTTGGGTTCAAGACTACTCCTCACGGTTTAGGGCCCCTAAAATGCCAGGGCAGTATAGGAACCCCACAAGTGACCCCATTTTAGAAAGAAGACACCCAAGGTATTCTGTTAGGTGTATGATAAGTTCATAGAAGATTTTATTTTTTGTCACAAGTTAGCGGAAATTGATATGTATTGTTTTTTTTTTCACAAAGTGTCATTTTCCGCTAACTTGTGACAAAAAAAAAAATCTTCTATGAACTCACCATACTCCTAACAGAATACCTTGGGGTGTCTTCTTTCTAAAATGGGGTCACTTGTGGGGTTCCTATACTGCCCTGGCATTTTAGGGGCCCTAAACCGTGAGCAGTAGTCTAGAATCCAAATGCCTCAAAATGACCTGTGAATAGGACGTTAGGCCCCTTAGCGCACCTAGGTTGCAAAAAAGTGTCACACATGTGGTATCGCCGTACTCAGAAGAAGTAGTATATTGTGTTTTGGGGTGTATTTTTACACATACCCATGCTGGGTGGGATAAATCTCTCTGTAAATGGACAATTGTGTGTAAAAAAAAATCAAACAATTGTCATTTACAGAGATATTTCTCCCACCCAGCATGGGTATGTGTAAAAATACACCCCAAAACACATTATACTACTTCTCCTGAGTACGGCGGTACCACATGTGTGGCACTTTTTTGCACCCTAAGTGCGCTAAGAGGCCCAAAGTCCAATGAGTACCTTTAGGATTTCACAGGTCATTTTGCGACATTTGGTTTCAAGACTACTCCTCACGGTTTAGGGCCCCTAAAATGCCAGGGCAGTATAGGAACCCCACAAATGACCCCATTTTAGAAAGAAGACACCCCAAGGTATTCCGTTAGGAGTATGGTGAGTTCATAGAAGATTTTATTTTTTGTCACAAGTTAGCGGAAAATGACACTTTGTGAAAAAAAACAATTAAAATCAATTTCCGCTAACTTGTGACAAAAAAAAAAAATCTTCTATGAACTCACCATCCTCCTAACGGAATACCTTGGGGTGTCTTCTTTCTAAAATGGGGTAATTTGTGGGGTTCCTATACTGTCCTGGCATTTTAGGGGCCCTAAACCGTGAGGAGTAGTCTTGAAACGAAATTTCTCAAAATGACCTGTGAAATCCTAAAGGTACTCATTGAACTTTGGGCCCCTTAGCGCAGTTAGGGTGCAAAAAAGTGCCACACATGTGGTATCGCCGTACTCAGGAGAAGTAGTATAATGTGTTTTGGGGTGTATTTTTACACATACCCATGCTGAGTGGGAGAAATATCTCTATAAATAGACAATTGTGTGTAAAAAAAATTAAACAATTGTCATTTACGGAGATATTTCTCCCACCCAGCATGGGTATGTGTAAAAATACACCCCAAAACACATTATACTACTTCTCCTGAGTATGGCAATACCACATGTGTGGCACTTTTTTACAGCCTAACTGCGCTAAGGGGCCAAAAGTCCAATGAGCATCTTTAGGCTTTACAGGGGTGCTTACAATTAGGCACCCCCCAAAATGCCAGGACAGTGAACACACCCCACAAATGACCCCATTTTGGAAAGTAGACACTTCAAGGTATTCAGAGAGGAGCATAGTGAGTCTGTGGCAGATTTCATTTTTTTTTGTCGCAAGTTAGAAGAAATGGAAACTTTTTTTTTTTCTTTTTTTTGTCAGAAAGTGTCATTTTCCGCTAACTTGTGACAAAAAATAAAATCTTCTATGAACTCACCATGCCTCTCACTGAATACTTTGGGATGTCTTCTTTCCAAAATGGGGTCATTTGGGGGGTATTTGTACTATCCTGGAATTTTAGCCCCTCATGAAACCTGACAGGTGCGCAGAAAAGTCAGAGATGCTTGAAAATGGGAAAATTCACTTTTGGCACCATAGTTTGTAAACGCTATAACTTTTACCCAATCCAATAAATATACACTGAATGGTTTTTTTTTTATCAAAGACATGTAGCAGAATAACTTTCGCGCTCAAATGTATAGGAAATTTTACTTTATTTGAAAAATGTCAGCACAGCAAGTTAAAAAAGTCATTTTTTTGCCAAAATTCATGTCTTTTTTGATGAATATAATAAAAACTAAAACTCGCAGCAGCAAACAAATAGCAGCAAAAGAAAGCTGTATTAGTGACAAGAAAAGGAGGTAAAATTCATTTAGGTGGTAGGTTGTATGACCGAGCAATAAACCGTGAAAGCTGCAGTGGTCTGAATGGAGAAAAAGGCTCTGGTCCTTAAGGGGCGAAAAGACTGTGGTCCTGAAGTGGTTAACATAGTAAAAGCTATTAAGTTCAGGAAATCAAAATTTTGCAGGAAAAAAACAAGAAGCGACATGCAGGCGACACACAAAGGGACTCATTAGCTTGAATTGCTTTTGTTGCATGAAGCAGGGATGCGATCGTTCTGAGGCCGCAGAGGAGATCGCGTTGTTTTCGCACTAAGGTAATCCTTGCAGTTTTCACACAATTAAAGATTTTGAATATAAATAAGAGTGGGCGAGGGCGGCGTGCGGGGAGCATCGGATGATAATAGAGGATGATCCATCACCCGCCGTTTTTCGTAGATCTGCCGGTCTGACCACCCACGGCATTAAATGATTCCTTTCACAGACATCGCGGGACGCAGGCGAGTTTCATAATTCTCCAAGGTGTTATTAAGGTTGGTAATAACAGCGATATTGATTCCACGCGTCCTGAAATTGCGCTGTCCCCGCACAATAACATGTGCGCTGACGAGAAACACAAATTAATTATGAAAGTGTGTGAGCTGCAAATCCAATAAATACAATCATTAAATATGGATTGGACTCATGATATAGATCTGGGGGGAAAAGGCGTAGAGGGCTGAGGATGCAAAATGATGAAGAAGCCAAAGAACCTCCGGGAAGCAAATAAAATCATTCACAAAATTGAGAGTGTCAGACTGGATGTTACAGATGTCATGAAGGGAGAAGTGAATTTGCTCTGCTGTGAGTTATAGGAGTATATATAGATATCTCCCATCATCCCTAGAGATCAGATTGAAAACAGCTTTTAGAGTGATGTTTGCTTGTTATGCTGTGCTGTTCAATTCTCACCATCAAGTCTCTAGGAAGCGGCCAGATCTAAGGACTAGATACCTTCCTGTCTATATAGAATGGATGTTGGCATGCTCAGTGGTGTCACTGGTCTCTAGTAACTGGATAGGCTGCATTCTCAGTGGTGTCACTGGTCTCTAGTAAATGGATAGGCTGCATTCTCAGTGATGTCACTGGTCTCTAGTGAATGGATAGGCTGCATTCTCAGTGATGTCACTGGTCTCTAGTAAATGGATAGGCTGCATTCTCAGTGCTGTCACTGGTCTCTAGTAAATGGATAGGCTGCATTCTCAGTGATGTCACTGGTCTCTAGTGCATGGATAGGCTGCATACTCACTGATGTCACTGGACTGTAGTGAATGGATAGGCTGCATACTCAGTGATGTCACTGGTCTGTAGTAAATGGATAGGCTGCATTCTCAGTGATGTCACTGGTCTGTAGTAAATGGATAGGCTGCATTCTCAGTGATGTCACTCACTGGTCTCTCATAAATGGATAGGCTGCATTCTTAGTGATGTCACTGGTCTATAGTGAATGGATAGGCTGAATTGCCAGTGATGTCACTGGTCTGTATCTGTAGTGAATGTACAGGCTGTATTCTCAGTGATGTCACTGGTCTCTTGTAAATGGATAGGCTGCATTCTCAGTAATGTCACTGGTTTCTAGTGAATGGATAGGCTGCATTCTCAGTGATGTCACTGGTCTCTAGTGAATGGATAGGCTGCATTCTCAGTGATGTCACTGGTCTCTAGTGAATGGATAGGCTGTATCCTCAGTGATGTCACTGGTCTCTAGTGAATGGATAGGCTGCATTCTCAGTGATGTCACTGGTCTCTAGTGAATGGATAGGCTGCATTCTCAGTGACGTCATTGGTCTCTAGTGAATGGATAAGCTGCATTGTCAGTGATGTCATTGGTCTCTAGTGAATGAATAAGCTGCATCTTCAGTGATGTCACTGGTCTCTAGTGAATAAATAAGCTGCATCTTCAGTGATGTCACTGGTCTCTAGTGAATGAATAAGCTGCATCTTCAGTGATGTCACTGGTCTCTAGTGAATGAATAAGCTGCATCTTCAGTGATGTCACTGGTCTCTAGTGAATGAATAAGCTGCATCTTCAGTGAAGTCACTGGTCTGTAGTGAATGGATAGGCTGCATCCTCAGTGATGTCACTGGTCTGTAGTGAATGGATAGGCTACATTCTCAGTGATGTCACTGGTCTCTAGTGAATGGATAGGCTGCATCCTCAGTGATGTCACTGGTCTCTAGTGAATGAATAGGCTGCATCCTCAGTGATGTCACTGGTCTCTAGTGAATGAATAAGCTGCATCTTCAGTGATGTCACTGGCCTCTAGTGAATGGATAGGCTGCATTTTCAGTGATGTCACTGGTCTGTAGTGAATGGATAGGCTGCATTCTCAGTGATGTCACTGGTCTGTAGTGAATGGATAGGCTGCATTCTCAGTGATGTCACTGGTCTCTAGTGAATGAATAAGCTGCATCTTCAGTGATGTCACTGGTCTCTAGTGAATGGATAGGCTGCATTCTCAGTGATGTCACTGGTCCGTAGTGAATGGATAGGCTGCATTCTCAGTGATGTCACTGGTCTGTAGTGAATGGATAGGCTGCATTCTCAGTGATGTCACTGGTCTGTAGTGAATGGATAGGCTGCATCCTCAGTGATGTCACTGGTCTCTAGTGAATGAATAAGCTGCATCTTCAGTGATGTCACTGGTCTGTAGTTGATGAATAGGAGGCAACAAGCATGAAATATGTAACATTTTGCACTGCCTCATAATAAACATTCTGCCATGGTTCAACCTGCAGTTTTCTATAACGAGAAGGGTTTACAAAGGCATAAAGAAAGTACAATAAACCACTCACACGCCTCATTGTTTTGTTAGATTTCCCATAGTCTCTGAGGCTCACTGAGCCCGACCAGAGATGAATTCCTCGGAGAATTTTGGTTGAGCATCATTGATTTCACAGACTGTGCAGCTCTGCATAAGGTTAATTTATGCCAATTAGTGGTGAGGGGATGAGATCACATTTCTTCCTCAAAACGTCAGTATGGCAGATCTGGGATTCAGGTGGATCATCGAATGAGTTGTGTGTGGAAATCAAGAGTAAGTGCCCTTAAAACGCAATTTAAAGGCACAGTTCAGACATGGTCTCAGTTGTATGAATTTAAAGGACACCTGAAGTGAGATCACATTTAGTTTTGTTCTCTGTTATCACCCATATCCAGGAAGCTCAGGTGACAGAAAAGCGAGGAAGGACATTGCAAGCGGATGAGATGTCACTTTTGGTCCCAACCACCGAAGACTTGTCCGGCCGTGTACAGGAATCCATCCCTGAACACCTGCGGACTCATACCTATGTGCCACAGTGAGTGTTGCCAATAGTTCACCACCATTCTACGAATCATTGGACTACAGGTACTGTGACTCTCATGCAGGGCACTTTCTAGGCTAAATTGTACCCAGGGTGAGGGTGTAAAAATTGCGCCCCCTTCCCCCTCACCCCATGGACTCACAAATCCTTACTCTTTAGGGATAGTCGCATAGCCACAGGTCACAAGTAGATCTGCCTACTTACTAGTGACCAGCCGCTCATCCAGGAGGAAGCAGGGACCAGGAAAACACACAGGCCAGGGGCGTAGCAATAGGGGATGCAGAGGTAGCCACCGCATCGGGGCCCTTGGGCCAGAGGGGCCCCGCAGGGCCCTCCCTCAAATACAGTATTAGCTCTCTATTGGTCCTGTGCTCATAATAATAACTTCTTTAGATACTTTGAATATTGGTAATCATTAAAAAACAGATTCCCATCCCCTACTTGCACCTCTGACACTGTAGTTGCCACTGGCAGGTTTTGGTGCGCCTTATCAAATGCTATGTATAGAGTGCTTGGGGGGCCCCATTGTAAAACTTGCATCAGGACCCACAACTCCTTATCTATGCCACTGACACAGGCAAAGAGAGCCCGGAAAGCCGACTCCTCCATGGGCGCCGCACACTGACAGCCTGCAGTACCACTACAGGAGACCAGGTGTCATCATGCTTTGGTGACGTGATGATGACTTGATGCCTCACACAGGCAGCCCAGGAGGAGTCAAGGAAGGTGAGCGCGCTGGTAATCTTCTTCCATTTGGTTGCACCGCACATCACCAGCTCCCTAGCGGTTATGTCCTTCTGCCTGCGCCCCCCTCTTCTACTTGCCGGTCTGCGCCCAGGGCGGTCACCCTCCTCGCACTGCCCAGGAAACGGCCCTGCCCTCATGTCATATTGACAATTGCGCTGTGTTGCTGCACACTACAGAAGCATTTTGATCTCTTTGGGAGAGCTTCTCTCAGGATAAATCAGTCAGGACTGGAACCCACTAGAACACTTGGTGGCTTGGAAAAGGGTGTCAGTCTGAAACAGTGGACTGTTGCTGCAGATCAATTCTTTTCATTTGTATGTTTTTGGTTTTTTATATGAATAAAACCTGAACGACTTTTCAAGATGGTGCGGATTTCTACGTCTATTATACAATGAACTAGGGAACATTTTTAAATATTGCATTAACCGTGACAAATGGGCAAATACAATGTGTGGGTTTTATTAACGGTAGCATGTATTATTTTAAAGCGGTATTGTCACCATAAAAATCAAACTTCAACAGCAACTGGTCTGAGTGTATTAAGTGATAAAGATGCTAATCCTGCATTCAAAACTTGCAAAACTTTTTCTGCTGTTATGGTTTGGAGTTATCACATACTTTAGGAGCACTGGCCCTAGTGCCAAACAGTGCCAAAGAGTTGAATGCTGGGAGTGTGAGTGTGAGTGTGTGTGTGTGTGTGTGTGTGTGTGTGTGTGTGTGTGTGTGTGTATGTATGTGTGTGTGCGTGCGTGCGTGCGTGCGTGCGTGCGTGCGTGCGTGCGTGCGTGCGTGCGTGCGTGCGTGCGTGCGTGTGTGTGTGTGTGTGTGTGTGTGTGTGTGTGTATGTGTGTGTGTGTGTGTGTGTGTGTGTGTGTGTGTGTGTGTGTGTGTGTGTGTGTGTGTGTGTGTGTGTGTATGTATGTATGTGTGTGTGCGTGCGTGCGTGCGTGCGTGCGTGCGTGCGTGCGTGTGTGTGTGTGTGTGTGTGTGTGTGTGCCGCGATCACTCGAAAACGGCTTGACCGATTTGAACGAAACTTGGTACGCAGATCCCTTACTGCCTGGGATGATATGTTCTGGGGGTCTCGCATCGCCCCTTCACACGTGGGCGGAGCTACAAACAGCAAATCAGATTTCACCCATTCAAGTCAATGGAAAAAATGGAAAAGGCTGCCATTCTCACAGTATTAAAGCTAGAGTCCCCACACTTGGCACAGGTAGTCACTTGGTGACCGAGATTACAAATCCAGGAAAAGTGGGTGGAGCATAAAACAGCCAATCAAATTTCAGCCATTCATTTTAAATGGGAAAAAAATAAACTGCAGCCATTCTTAGACTGTTAATCACAGACTTCTCAAACTTGCCACAGTTAGTCACTGGGTGAATGCGATTAAGATTCAAGAAAGTGGGTGGAGCCTACAACAGCCAATCAAAATTCACCTATTAATTTTCAAGGGGAATATTTAAACTGCTGCCATTCTTACACTTTTAATAGCAGAGGCTTCAAACTTGCTACAGTCGGTCATTGGGTGAATGAGGTTCAAATTCACTAAAGGGGCGGGGCCACAAACAGCCAATCAGATTTCCTTGCTGAATAAACTGCTTCCATTCACACATTTTTGATGCTAGGAACCTGAAAGCTCACAAACTTGGTCATTAAATGACTATGTGTCCAGGTTACAAAAAGTGGGCGGAGCCAAAAACAACATTTACTGGGAAAATATAAACTGCAGCCATTCTTACACCGTTAATGGCAGGGTTCTCAAACTTTGCACAGTTGGTCACTGGGTGAATGAGATTACAATTTTGGAAGGTGGGTGGAGCCTACAAAAGCCAATAAAAATTCACCTTTTTATTTTTAAAGGGAATATTTAAGTTGCTACCATTATCTTATACTGTTAATAGCAGATGCCTCAAACCTGGTACAATTGGTCACTGGGTGACTGGGGTTCAAATTCAGAAAGGGGGAGGAGCCACAAGCAGCCAGATTTGTTTATTTTTCAATGGGAATATACAAAGTATTGATACCAAGGACCCCAAAGCTGATAAACTTGATAATTAAGTGACTGTATGTCAAGGTTAGAAAAAGTGGGCGGTGCCAACAACTACATTTTTAACATGGCAGGATTCCCAAATTTGACACCATTGGCCACTGGGTGACTGGGATGAATATTCAGAAATGTGGGTGGAGCCTACAACAGCCAATCAAAATGTACCTATTGATTTTCAAGGGGAATTGTAACGATTGTGGAATTCTCTCCGTGATCAGCGCACAAGATGTGCGCTGATACTGCGGAAATCCTCCACAAGCGTGTAATTTGCGGGAACCCAGCAAAAGGTGCAATGCACCTGTAGAGGGAAATTCCTGTCGACAGATGGAGCTGTGGAGTGCAGAGGAACAGCTCCTCTGCCCTGCCACACACGCCAGACAGGAATTGCATGAAGGGAAAAAACGCAGGGCAAGATAGCCCTGAAAGATAGAGATCAAAGCGACAGAGGGTATGTGTGTCCACCAAACTAGTCGCCACCCTGCGAAGATGAACACACAACCATGAAGACAAAGTGAGAAGGCAATCGCCAGAGATGGCGATTGCTAACAGCTACACAAGACCGAATAAGCACAGATGAGGAATGTATGTATGTCCACCAATCTAGCCGCCAACCTGCGACGGTGGACACATAACAGAAGAAACCAAGTGAGAATGCAACCGCAAGAGAAGCGATTGCAGAAGAGAATGAGCACAGGGACAGATTGTATGTGTGTGCACCAAACTAGTCACCAACCTGCGACGGTGCATACACAACAGCAGATATAAAGTAGGAACGCAATCGCGAGAGAGGCAATTGCCAGAGGTGACACAAGGCTACAGCAAGGCAGAGCACGAGAGTAGCAAAGGCACAGCAAATCATACAATAAGGAGATAAGGAAAATAAAAACGCTAGCTAAACGCGAACACCGTACTCATTCGCAACAGTGCACGCGTTTATGCGCGGTCTCCGCTTGTTAAGCACAACAGAGACAAGCATGCCTAACTAACCACAGACAGACAAACATAAAACAGAGGACGCGAGCGCTTGCTTAACGGTTACCTCACCGAGCCTCCAGCAAGCGTTCGTAGCAGACAAGACAGATACACGAAAACAGGAATAAGCGAGAGATAGTATCCACAGCACTAGCGCAAGAGGCTAGTGTGATCCAGGAAGACAGAGCAGAAGGATCCACAGCACTAGTGCAAGAAGCTAGTGCGATCCAAGTATAGCAAGAGAGATGGAGATCAGACGGATCCACAGCACTAGCGCAAGGCGAGTGCGATCCTGGCAAGACAGAACAGATAAGATAGCTGGTAGCAACCGCTGCTCCAGCTATACTCCAAGAACAAAGATCAGAACGACTTCCTGTCGACCACCGCTGGGATAGGACAATCGCAACAGACAAACAAAACAGATATGCAATCCTAACTGCACTAGGGAAACTGCCTAGTGCAGTTCCAGGAATTACTCTAGGCTAATCTTCAAACAAAGAGCAAGGCTGACACTCCAGGCGAGTGTTACACAGGAACTAACTCTTATGACCAGCAAAGGACTCTGGGAAACATGGCTCTTTATACTGCCAGTCATCAAAGGAGGCAGGTAGGAGATTTGCATAACGAGTGTATGCAAATTCCCCAGCAGCAGAACAGACCAGAAACTTGTAATGGAAAAACAGGTCTCTCTTGCAGAGACCTGCAGCCCACAGACTAGGGGAATGGTCAAACAGCAGTCTGCCAGTGCATCCAGCTGGGTAGATCATTATAGGAATATTCACATTGCTACCATTCTTACACTGTTAATGGCAGAGGCCTCAAACCTGATACAGTCAGTCATTGGGTGACTAGGGTCCAAATTCACTAAAGGGGTGGAGCCAAAAACTGCCAATCAGATTTGTTAGATTGATTTCAGCCATTCTGTTATTGACAGGGTTTTCAAAACTTGACACAGTTGGCCACTGGGTGACTGGGACTAATATTCAGGAAAGTGGGTGGAGCCTACAGCAGTAAATCAAAATTCACCTTTTGATTTTCAAGGGGAATATTTACATTGCTGCCATTCATACACTCTCAATGGCAGAGGCCTCAAATCTGGTACAGTCAGTCACTGGGAGACTGGGGTTTATTTCTGAAAAGGGAGTGGGCCAAAAACAGCCAATCAGATTTGTTTAATTTCAATGGTAAAATGCAACTTATTGATGCCAAGGACCCCACAGTTTATAAAATTGGTCATTGAGTGGCTATATGTCAAGATTACAAATAGTGGGCGGAGCCAAAAACAACTAACTTTTTTATGGGAAAATGTAAACAGCAGCTTTTCTTACACTGTTATTGGCAGGGTTCTCAAACTTTGCACAGTTGGTCACTGGGTGACTATGATTAATATTTGGAAAAGTAGGTGTGGCCTACAAGAGCCAATCACAATTCACCTATTGATTTTCAAGGGGAATATTGAAACTGCAGTCATTCTTACACTGTTAATGGCAGAGGCCTCAAACCTGGTACAGTTGATCCTTAAGTGTCTGGGGTTCAAATTCAGTAAAGGGGTGGAGCCACAAACAGCCAGATTTCTTTGCTGGATAAACTGCTTCCAGTCACACTATTTTGATGCCAGGAACCCAAAATCTCACAAACTTGTTCATTGACTGACTGTGTTTCAAGGTTGCAAAAAATGGGTGGAGTTAAAAACAGATTTTTCTGGGAAATTGTAAACTGCAGCCTTTCTTCACTGTTAATGGCAGGGTTCTCAAACTTTGCACAGCTGGTTACTGGGTGACTGGGATTCATATTCTGAAAAGTAGGTGGAGCCTAAAAATGCCAATCAAAATTTACATGTCACTTTTCAAGGAGCATATTAAAATGGCTGCAATTCTTGCACTGTTAATGGCACAAGCCTCTAACCTGGTACAGTTGGTAATTGGGTCACTGGGGTTCAAATTCAGAAAAGGGGACAGAGCCACAAACAGTGAATCAGATTTCTTTCATTTCATAGGAAAATACAAATTATTGATGCCAAGGACCCGAAAGTTCACAAACTTGGTCACTGATTGACTGTGTGTCCACGTTACAAACAGTGGGCGGAGCCAACAACAAATTTCACTGGGAAAATGTAAACTGCAGCCATTTTTACACTGTTTATGGCAGGGTTCCCAAACTTTGCCCAGATTAATATTCAGGGAAGTGGGTGGAGCCTATAATAGCCAATCAAAATTCACCTGTTGATTTTCAATATTTAAATTGCTGCCATTTTTACACTGTTAATAGCAGAGGCCTCAAACCTGCTACAGTTGGTCATTGGGTGACTGGGGTTCAAATGCTGGAGAGGGGGTGAAGCCACAAACAGCCAATCTGATTTGTTTAATTTCTATTGGAATATACAAATTATTGATGCCAAGGACCCCAAAGCTCCCAAACTTGGTCATTGAGTGTTTGTGCGTTAGGGTTAGAAAGTGGGTGGAGCCAACACCAGTCAACACCAGTCAAATACATTCCTGGGCAACAGTGGGTGGAGACAAATACAAATTTCACTGGGAAAATGTAAACTGCAGCCATTTTTACACTGTTTATGGCAGGGTTCCCAAACTTTGCCCAGATTAATATTCAGGGAAGTGGGTGGAGCCTATAATAGCCAATCAAAATTCACCTGTTGATTTTCAATATTTAAATTGCTGCCATTTTTACACTGTTAATAGCAGAGGCCTCAAACCTGCTACAGTTGGTCATTGGGTGACTGGGGTTCAAATGCTGGAGAGGGGGTGAAGCCACAAACAGCCAATCTGATTTGTTTAATTTCTATTGGAATATACAAATTATTGATGCCAAGGACCCCAAAGCTCCCAAACTTGGTCATTGAGTGTTTGTGCGTTAGGGTTAGAAAGTGGGTGGAGCCAACACCAGTCAACACCAGTCAAATACATTCCTGGGCAACAGTGGGTGGAGACAAATACAAATTTCACTGGGAAAATGTAAACTGCAGCCATTCTTACACTGTTAATGGCAGGGTTTTTAAACTTTGCACAGTTGGTCACTGGGTGACTGGGATTAATATTCAGAAAAGTGGGTGGAGCCTACAAAAGTGAATCAAACTTCACCTATTGCTTTTCAAGGGAATATTTAATTGCTGCTATTCTTGCACTGTTAATGGCACAGGCCTCAAACCTAATACAGTTGGTTATTGGGTGACTGGGGTTCAAATTCAGAAAAGGGGGTGGAGCCACAAACAGCCACTCAGATTTTTTTCCTTTCAATGCAAATTATTCTTACCAAAGACAGCAAAGCTCACAAACTTGGTCATTGAGTAATTGTGTGTTAGGGTTAGAAAGAGTATGCGGAGCCAACACCAGCCAAATACATACCCGGGCAACGCTGGGCAATCAGCTAGTTATCTATAATATATTCCTCTTTGTCCATTTATTTCTCTGCCTAGCTCCTTATCAGAAATTCCCTCTGATTACACACCTCAGTGGGAGTGTCTGAAGACTCTGGGAGGAGGGCAGCTAATGAATACACAATGAGGAAGAGAAGGGAGGAGGGAAAACAAGAGTCAGGGAGGATATGATGTGAGCATTAGCTTGGCAAGATGGCCACTGCCTAGAATAGGATTTTCTGCTTTTCCTTTATAAAATTCACAGGAATCATTACGTGGATAGCACAATACATCTGTTATGTAAGTAGAAGTAGTATTTATCTACTTATATATGTGTTTTTTATTTCTAGGTTATCATGGGTGTCGCTTGTTCTTTAAAACTATAGTGGCCGAAAACTAGAAAAAAGAGAGAGATAATGCATTTTTTTCGCTTTTTTTTTTCCTAATGTTTCTCATTAAAATGCATTTAGAATGAAATTGTTCTTAGCAAAATGTACCACCCAAAGCAAGCCTAATTGGTGGTGGAAAAAACAAGCTATAGATTATTTTGCTGTGATACGTAGTATGAAAGTTATAGGCGAATAACTGGAAGGAGTGCTGAAAGGTGAAAATTGCTTTGGTACAGAAGGGGAAAAAACCCTCAGTAGTGAATTGGTTAAAGTGAGACCGAGGTGAAAATAAACTGACAAGATAAACAATTGTATTTATCCTCTTACTTTTAAAAATTACTTTTTTTTTTTAGATATCCCATTGTTTTATTTTATATTTAAACATTTAAAAAAGTAAATTGCATGTTTTATTGTTTTTGCTCAATGGCCGTCTATTCAGTGTCCCAGAGCTAAAATGCATGAACTTTTGACCTTGTCTTCTCGCATCTTTACCCTCAGAAGTTGTATTCTGCCAGGGAAACTTTTATGGCTGCAATTTGCTTATCAGTGATGTTCACTTTATCCCCGACAAGCTACCGACAAGATGGAAGCTGTCACTTTCATGCCTAGAAATTAATTCTTTTAGACAGCAAAAAAAACCCAAAAAAAAACATCCTGGTTATTAATATGTTTTGCGCTTGATAGTGTATCTTTTCATGTCACATGCCATCTCGGGGTACACTTTAAAGTACCGCTGGTACAAGAAACAGCAGAATAACGACAAATACCAACGAATCGACGCACATCGCCATCCATGCCACGCTGCGGGATCTTGGGCCACCCACTCTGCCATCTCTATGAGGGCAGAGTTCCTGTGAGCCTGTCAGCTGCTGCTTTCATTGGCTCCGGACCCTGCCTATCAATGTGAGCCAATGGGAGCTGCTTACGTTGATAGACAGGGCCAGGAGCAAATTAAATTGGCTCCTGACCCGCGTCATAGGACTCTGCCATTATAGAGATGGCAGAGCGAGTGAGCTGCAGCGAGAGACAGCGGCAAGATCGTCGGGAACGATGAAAGCGGTGAGGACGTGGGGCATCGGTGTATAGCGTCGCCGAACCCGGAAGTAGCCGCCGGCGGGGACAGGAGGATTGGAGCGAGGCTGCCAGGGCACCATACAGCTTCAGGGGGCTGAGGGATGCCCCAGGTGAGTAAAAATCTTTTTTTTTTTACTTAAGTATCCCTTTAAGTAGTTAAATACTTAGGAGAAATTTAACCACATCACCTCTATTGTCGACATTCGGATTTCAGCATTTGGTTGGCTAAATAACTGTTGATTGCCTCCTATTTTCACACTTGCACAACTGTGCTTCAATGAACGTTTATTCGATTTTAACAGTAACGCTTAAATGAAAGGACAACTCATATACTCAGACATCAGTGGAACCAGTTTGAAGAAATTATAATCCTGATACAGAATTACAGTAACCCGAACATTAGGGGGAATTTTGCCAAACTGAATCCAAACCAGTCTATGGAAAATGCATCCAACACGCGTCAATATGACAATTTATTACACTGCAGCGACACGTGTCAACCGCTCATGTAATAAGCCATACCGAGGCACTGATAGATCATTACATAGGCTGGAGACTTACTTCTCTTGCAGAATAATTTGCTGCATGCTGGAGCGCGTACATTAGACCGAGCAGCGGGCAAACATTCGCCATCCTGAAAACGATTCGCTCCCTGTAATGACACAGCCTTCTGCACGTTGTTTATCACCGCATCTGATTGCTCTGCAGAAAATTGGAGGCTTTACTTGTGTTTCACTCGTGTAATGAACCAATTTATCTTCAAATAGGCAAATGATGACAGCCAGGGTTTTTATTTCCTGCGCGGTTAATCATTTAACATTAAACGGAAGCAGCCGTCAGCGTGTCTCAGCCTACCTGCTGCAATCCACACCTCCTGTGCACAGAATCTGATAATTAACTCTCTTTATGACACTTATTTGTGGTTACATTGTTGCAGTCCAGACAGAATCATTCCTGGCGAAGGGACATTCGTTGCTTCTTCTATGATGATCGTGTTGGACGCCATTTACAAAGAATGTAAACAACCAAATTGAATTTATTACGACTGTTGTGTCTCTGCAACGGCTCAGAATTGTATTTTATTGTTAACTTCCCTGGCGTGCACTTTCTGCTGCTTTCTGTGCAAAAAGTGATCCAATAAATTTGTATAACCCCTTCTGTCACCTGTGTTCCCCCTTCCTTCCCCTGTGTCACTCCTCTCCCTCTGTGCGCCCGCAACTGGCCCTGGAAAGTCCCTCGGTCTGGGGACAACTGTGCATGCGCAAGCCGGGCCACGTGCACACTCCTGCCGCATTCACGTTGCCAGGAGCACTCTCCGCCTGCGCAGTATGAGAGCGAGACGTGGGACCGCGACTGGCCTTACTACGCCTGTGCAAACTGGCCAGTTGCGGGCGCACAGAGAGAGAGAAGAGGACGCTGTGGGAGTGATCAGACCAGAGGGGGCTGGAGGAAGTCCCATTTATGTATATTTTATGTAGAATCCTCCATCTCATTTACACTTTAAACTTCTTCTGCCTACTGTAGTTAGATAGTAAGCTGTCTCTATAGCAGAGATAGATTAAAATAGATTAGGTAGTAGATGTGGGCCCTCCTTGTGGTCTTTTTGGTAAGCTGAAGTGGAGAGAGGTCACAGAAGGTGGCTGTTGGGCCCCTTGCCACGAGACCTCAGGCGCCTGCCTAGGTTGCCTAGTGGAAGATCCTGCTCAGGTCTGTAGGGGTTTAAAATCAGCGCAGCCAATATCTCCATCTTATAACATGTTGGAAAGGCTGAGACAACCCTTTTCCCTCCTGTGCTGATGCCGCACTACGCACCTGCTGCGTACTCATGTCTCTTAACGACCTCCAGAAACCTGTCACCAATCAGAAGCTCTTCAACAAATAATCGCAGCAAATAATTCCAATATTTTTAGGCTAAACAACAACTCTGTCCACAGAGGTTTGTGTGTCTAAATGAGCTACAGACAGTAAATCAGGACAACATCTCCCTGCCGCAATCTCCATAATACCACTGGAAATATTGTTGAACACAGCAAAAATCGCTGATATTCCACAAAACCCTGAAGACCAGTTAGCAGAATTGCTTCTCCCTCTTTGGTTGGGGAATGATGGAGAATATAAGGGACTTAAAGTGGACCCAAACCAAACATTTTTTTAATTCAAAATATTTAGTTGCACCACTCTGACACATACAAAGATAAATAAACACTCCTTTAAGCCTATGAGCATTTCAGTGCATGCTTTTCACCCTTCTCTTTTTATAGCTAGGGTTATACAGGTGGCAGCCATTAGCAATTCCTCCTTTCCTGGACACCTCCTACTCCACCAGTCTGCTGTATTCTGTCCCGGCATTTAGGGGCATAACTAGACATCACTGGGCCCCCCTGCAAAACTTTGGATGGGGCCCCACCACCCCCACCCCCCTCGCTTTCTGCACAGGAAAACTGAGGACCAATGTGTTTTCCCCATGCAGATAAAAACACTTAGGGCCCTTTTTCACTTGTGCGGTACGAATTAGTCGCGGAAAACGCAAAACGAATTTGCAAGCAGATGCAAATTTTACAGCGAATTCGCGGGTGTTTTCGCATATGTTAGTAAGTATGCAAATTTAACCATGTCAGTGCCTGTGTGCTTTTACATTGATTTTATGTGAAAACGCCCGTGAATTTGCGGTAAAATTTGCAGTAAAATTTGCATGCGAAAACGCATGCGACTTTTCACTTGTATTGGTTATGCGAATCAGCATGCAGTAAAAACGCATGCAGATTCGCACAAGTGGAAACGGGCCCTTAGACTTAAAGGAAACATCAGGCAATCTATGCTCCCCCCAGATCTACTTACCCGGGGCTTCCCCCAGCCCCTTGCAGCCGACAAGTCCCTCGTTGCAGCTCTGCTCCCAGTACATACATACACACACAGCCGTATTATTTTACTACATGAGAGCACATGCTATATGGAGGAACAACAATGACATGCAGAACATAAGATATAATATTCACTGTAAAATTCCGAATGTCACTGATTGATACTGTTATTACAGTATTTAATGCTAGGAATACACGGGTCGTTTTCTCCCGCAAAATTGAGGCACTGATGGCTAGATTGATTAATTCCGACGTGTCCGATCAGCGCCCAGATCGATTCCGTACTCGATACCCGCGGCAGGACAATAGCGGAAAACGAGCGGAAGACGAGCGGGAATCGATCCGGGCACCCGCGGGGAAGAGCGGGGACACGCCGGAATCGAGCCATCGGCTCGATCTGCGGGAGAAAACGACCCGTGTATTCCTAGTATTAGACTCCATGTGAGACACAAGCTCTTAATGAGGCAGCAACAGTCAGACACCAATTTCCACTCCACTGTGTTGTAAAAGTAATCAGAGGCCATAAGGTCATTAGGCTGTGTGTGTGATAAGAATCTAGGAATCCTTTGCTGAAAAGGTAATGTCTACAACTTTTTTTTCAAAATGTGAGGTTGTACATGAAGTCATCAGAACTTTGCAGCAGTGAGAGACAGATTTTTTTTACGAACCCTAGGGAGCAGGGACAGTGTACAATTTCCAAAGTGTGTATTAGTCCTTATCTGTGTTGTGGACACATGCAATCAATATGACAACGAGAGCAGAATATGTTTTTTCGCTCCATGCCCTTAGCTGTCAGCCTCTCAAACTTTTACCCCCACGGGCCCCCTGTGGCTTCTGGGCCCCCCTGCGGAGGGGGTCTATTGTTACGCCCCTGCCGGCAATATGAAAGGAAGGGAGGAGTTCCTCCAATAAATGTAAAATATTTTATATTTGTCATCATGCAGCTGAAAAAAGGCTGCTATTTATTATTATAATTTAGAAAATAGATTTTATTTCTGAAATCTTGTATTTTTATTTGGGTCCACTTTAATATTAGTGTTGGTTGAATAGCTCTTTGTTAGAATTAACGGGAATGCGATCAAAAAGGCCACGATTTTCAGGTCGATCAAATTATTGAACTAGCTAGAGTTTATATTATTATTATTATTATTTATTATTATTATTATTTAGTGTTTATATAGAACAGACATATTCTGTAGCGCTGTACAGAGACTATTGTGTTGTCACTTAACTGTCTCTCAGAGGGGATCACAATCTAGTCCCAATCATAGTCTTATGTCTATGTATCGTGTAGTGTATGTATCATAGGGCCAGTTTAGGGGGAAGACAATAAAAATCTGTATGTTTTTGGGATGTGGCAGGAAACCAGAGTGCCTGGAGGAAACACACGCAGATATGGGGACAACATACAAACTCTGTGCAGATAGTGCCTTGGCTAGGTTTGAACCGGGGACCCCAGCGCTGCAAGGTGAGGGCCAGGGCTGGTTCTCTCAGGAAGCAAGGTGAAACATTTGCATCAGGCACAGAGATTTCAGTGGAAGCATTTTTGTATTGTGTGTACCTTCCTGAGGAGGAAGGGAGTGGCTGAGGGTGAGCAGTTTATTTGTCACAGACTTACAGCCAGACAGTGTGCTATTGTGTTGAGCTGCAGCATGTCATGTGAGAACATTCAATGAATCAGAGTAAATTGTCGGATGCTGTGCGATCATTGCAAATCAGGGTGGGGGCGCATCCTCACAAGTTTGCCTCAGGCAGCAAAAAGTCTAGAACCAGCCCTGGCGAGAGGGCTAACCAAGTGTTGGCGGCAGGGATAAAAATGTGCAGTCCTCTTCTTCGTTGGTCAGTTTTCCGAGGATATTGGTGCGAAACATTTCCAAAGGAACTGGTGTCGGGTTATCCAAAGGTAAGTGTTTATGGTCAGTTTAGAATAATAAAGAACATTTTCGCCATTGTGTTTTTTACTTCACCTTTAACTCTTTGTGGAAATCATATATGAACCTATTATCATTTCACTTAGGGATGGGTCAGAGACCTGGGGGTCACCATTAACCCACCCAGGGCATACACCCATGGGCGTGGGGGTAGTTACCTCCACTGTCCTCCTAAGAACTGGAGGGGGGGAGCCCCTTGTCTACGGATGGGAGAAGGGCACTAGGGGGGAGAGAAGGGGAGGATTTTCTTCTCATCTTTTCCAGAGCCCCTTCATATTATGGACTGTACAGACTGAAAAAGTAGTCATTAACTACTTTGCCGCCCATGTACAGCATATCTACGCCCCGCACGCTCCCGTGCTCTTGCACACTGCCGCCCGCTCGCTCGGAGATCAATGAATGGGAATGCAGTTCCCATTCCTTGATCTAAGTCCCCGCAACAATGATCGGCTGCTTCTCTGAGAAGCTGTGCAATCATTCTAAAAAATAAAAGTTTCCCATTCTCACTACACTTCCTGTAAGTGTACATACTACGCTTACAGGAGGCATTAATAAAAAAATGACAGAGGCCACCTTGTGGCCAAATAGTAAAACTACATTTAAAAGCTTTTTTTTACATACATAGATATATGTTTGCATTTTAAATTAACTCATTAACTTCCACACTCCCTAATTGTAAACACAATGTTTTTTTTTTTTTGTAAAAAAAAAATATAATAAAAAAATACATACATAGTTACCTTAGGGACTGAACTCTTTTAATATGTATGTCAAGAGGGTATATTACTGTTACTTTATAAATTATGGGCTTGTAATTAGGGATGGATGCAAAACTAAAAAAAATGCTCCTTTATTTCCAAATAAAATATTGGCACCAGACATTGTGATAGGAACATTATTTAAACAGTGTAATAACTGGTACAAATGGGCAAATGAATTAAGTGGATTTCAATTGTGGGCTGGTGCACACCAGAGCGGTTCTGGAGCATTTTTTTAAAACACTTGCAGGAGGAAAACCGCTTGGCTGATGAAAGTGAATGGGCTGGTGCACACCGGAGCGGCTCGTTTTTTCCACAAACGCAAACTCGGGGGCTGCAGAATTTTTTAGATTTTATGTTTAGTATGTTAAAGTATAGGAAAGTGGAAAACCGCTCTGAGAACCACTAGATCAGAGCGGTTTTCCAGGCGTTTTTGTTACAGAAGCTGTTCAGTAACAGCTTTAACTGTAACAATATTTGTAATCTGCTACACAAACGCTCCAAAAACGCTAGGCATGTTTAGAAAACCTCTCGAAACATGCCTAGAATCGCTTTGAAATCTGCTTCAAAAACCTCTAGCGTTTTGCAGATCTGCTAGAGGTTTTTGGTGTGCACTGGGCCTAAGATAGCATGCATTATTTAAAAACTATAATGGCAGAAAACTGAAAAAAAAAATGTTTTTTTATTCCATTTTTTTTAATTTTCCCATTAAAACACATTTAGAATAAAATAATTCTTGCCATCATGTCCCACCCAAAGAAAGTCTAATTGGTGGCCAAAAAAACAAGATATAGTTAATTTCATTGTGATAAGTAGTGATAAAGTTAGAGATGAATGAATGGAAGGAGTGCTGAAAGGTGAAAATTGCTCTGGTGCTCAAGGGCAAGGGTTAAAACCCGTCAGTGGTGAAGTGGTTAAAGTGTAGTGCAAACAGCTGGTACTTTTTCAATTGCAAAGTACAGAAAAGTTATTTTACAAACAAATTGAAAAATTATCTCATAGGAGAAAACTCAGGAGAAAAAGTGAATTAATATCTCTTTAAACTCCATCCACCCCAAACATTTAGATCAAAACCCCTCCCATTTATCATTCCATTGCAAAGGGTTTCAACCCTTGCCCTTGAGCACCAGAGCAATTTTCACCTTTCAGCACTCCTTCCATTCATTCATCATCCAGCGCTGCGTAATATGTTGGCGCTTTATAAATACAATAAATAAATAAATAAAAGTAAAGTGTCACATTACACAGAGGTGATAAAACTGGCCAGTAATTGGCCAATCAAAGTTGAAGGCCAGGCTTTAACATCAAACACAGCAGCTCTATGAACCCAAAGGCCGGCACTGCCTATAAATCTGTTTCCTGCTCAGCTGATCACATGCTCCTCTGGGAGACCGCCCACACGTGACGCAAGCACCTCACTGGTCTGACAGCTGGCAGCTACGAAGCCCAGCGCTCACCATCAGGTGTCAGTACATTTGTAAAAGTAAAATCAATCATCCCCTGTGGATTTTATAACAGTAGAATAAATTAATCCAGGCATGTTGTTCTGGGATGTCTCCGGATGATCCGTGTAAATATTTACATATGTAAAACGTTCGCCAGTATTGACATCACACCAGGAGCTGCGTCGGGTTAATTAATGTCAGCGCCATACGTTGAGAAGGAAATTTGCTTTAGTCAAAATACCTTCCCTCCGCAAGTCTTCCATCAACTCCCACCTCCTGCCGTGAATATGGAAGGCTGATTAATTCTTCAGCAATGGGTGATATAGTGGTGATATTTGCATGTAAATACCCAATATAATAAATCATCCAATTTTACGGAAATTCAATAAAAAATGAAATGTATTTGTTTGAGAAATATGATAGAGTTTCCCTTTTTTAAAACTTTGGGCTTGATTCATCGTGCTGCACTGCTTAAAGTGAACCTCCAAACTAAAAATCTACTCAGCAGCACTAAAAAAGCTTGGTGTTTTTTTAACAGTTTCACAGCATCAGAACTTACCAAAGGCTGATTTTTAGCTGCACAGAAGCTAAGCTCCACCCCATCAAAGAAACCTGCCAGGGCATTTTCCCCCTAAAGCTGTGCAAAGCATGATGGGATTTCTGATGTTGTTGTTCTCATTGCTTAGAAACTGGGTGGGGTGATCAAGACACAGGACAGTTGGAACGGTGTCTCATGCTCTCTGTCACCTCCTTTGAACCAAAAAGATGGCTGCCCCCATGAAATCACAAACATTTGCCTGTTCTTTTAAAACAGGGTGGGTAAGAGATTATATTATCTATCTATTTTAATGAACATAACGAATGTAACTTAATGACAGTAGGTTTGTTTAGGCTGAAGTTCCTCTTTAGTGTTCTGTAGTGCGCGCCATGCACGCCTTACATAGCAGCACTCACTGTCCATTCCTTAGTTACGCAAATTGCTTCCTTAGCATTGCACGTAACATTAACTGCAGGTGGCCCTGCTCGAGTGAATTACCACTACCGGGATACGTCACTCGCGGGCACTACTGTATTAATTTACATTGTTATATAAATTAACAAGGTAACGGCCACCAGTGAAGTATCACAGTAGTGATAAGTCACTCGGGCAGGGCCACCCGCAGTTAATGTTACGCGCATTACTAAGGAAGCAATGCGCGTAACTAAGGAAGGCACTCATCTTACATGGCAGCATTTGCATGGCATATACGCATTTAAAGTGTACCGATGGGATATGTCACATGAGGAGATGAACATGTGTATGTACATTACAAAACATATTAATAACCAGGCTGTTTTTCTTGATTTATTTCGCTGCCTGAAAGTGTTCATTTCTAAGCATGGAAGTGACAGCTTCTGTCTTGTCGGGAATATAGTAAACGTCACCGATAAGCAAATCGCAGCTAAACAAGTTTTCCTGGCAGGATACAACTTCTGAGGGCAGGGAGAGATAAAATACATGAACTATTTATTGACCTTTTTCTAACTCTGGGACACTTAATAGGCTGTCACTGATTAGAGTCGAGACAGGAAAACGTTTAACCTACTTTGTAAAACAGAACACAGAGTAGGGACACCAAGAGCCAAATATAGTGTAGTATGTACTGGTAGTAGAAATGAAGTATGATAGAGTAATAAGCTATACTCACAAAGCAGGGTTACCGCAAAGGCAACCACTGTATAGGCAGGTGGGGAGATTAGACCTGACCCCACTCAGGATTATTATTATTATTATTATTATTATTTAGTATTTATATAGCGCCGACATATTACGCAGCGCTGTACAGTGTATATATATTGTCACTAACTGTCCCTCAAAGGAGCTCACAATCTAATCCCTACCATTGTCATATGTCTATATTATGTAGTGTAAGTACTGTAGTCTAGGGCCAATTTTTAGGGGGAGCCAATTAACTTATCCGTATGTTTTTGGAATGTGGCAGGAAACCGGAGTGCCCGGAGGAAACCCACGCAGACACGGGGAGAACATACAAACTCTTTGCAGATAGTACCCTGGCTGGGATTCAAACCAGGGACCCAGCGCTGCAAGGCGAGAGAGCTAACCACTACGCCACCGTGCTGCCCCCAGGATTAAGAAGTCGCTCTCCGTAGATGAGGAAAAAAGGGGGTAACACCTCTCCACCAGGGGTGGGCTTATTATAGCGTCGTACAGATACAGAGGCACCAAAAGGATAAAAGAATCTAAAAAGTTTAAAACATGAGGAGGCCGTGGTGGACTTACCTCCTCCAAGCAGACACAAAAATTGCAAAAGTGTTTGTCAAATACAATAAGTTTATTTACATACTCCGGAGAAAAATGCAACGCGTTTCACAGGTTTGATCCCGCTTCATCAGGTAATAACATCGGAGCAATAGCATATGGGGTTAGTAGAAGAGCCAGGCACCTCTGTGACTACTTTGTAAATGTTTAAATATTAAAGGAAACCCTGGGGTACTTAAAAAAAAGTAGTTTTAGGAGTAGGAGGATAAATATAATGGTTTATCTCATTCGTTTATTTTCACTGCAGGTTCACTTTAAACAAATCAGTTTCATAAACTTAAAAAAAAATATATAAAACCACTGAGACTGAAATCAAAATACATTCAGTTCTGAAGACAGCAGTAATATGTTTGCGCTGACAGCCGCCCCCCGGTGTTTGTCAGTACCTGAACATGCAGAACATAATGCTGGCAGCATTCTCTTTATTATTCCACATAATGCAAAACCTTCACTCCGGCAAACATCCCATCATTCCTGCATTATGGGGGAATAAATAGATCTCTGTTTATTTCTGTGGACAATGCGTGCGTCTTCACTGCTGCAGTTCATTGTTCGGTCCTCGTTAGGTTCAAACAGGATTCATTATAGTTATACATATGCATCGTGATGAGTCATTTTACAAAACACAACAGCACAAAGCGAGTTTGGAGAGGTTTCGGCGACTGTTATCTCTGATAATGTTAAATGCGCCGGGCAGCGAAAAGTCATGTTTATACAATTACGCCTAACCCTTTCTTGTTGTTCAGATGGGAAGCCAAACATTGAGGAGGACTGTTAGGCAAATGTTTTGATCGGTGCTACAGAGAAATTTGAAAAACAATACGTTCCGCCGTGTGAAGAGCATTGATACTCCGCGTGTTGTGGTGGGCACAGTGTCCTGTTCTTGGCTTGCTGTGGTGGCGCAGTGGTGTGAAAATGTTCTTGCAGTATTATCTGAACGAGCAAGGAGACCGGGTATACACTATGAATCAGAATCAGAATCAGAATCACTTTATTCGCCAAGTGCGACAGGCGCCGCCCCCGGAATTATTTGTGGACAAGGCATATTGGCAGGTGCAAACAGTGCAAGTAACAATTTCACATAGTACAATTAAAAAGAAGCATTAAAAAAGAAGCATTTCAACATAGCAATGATACATAGAGCGGTTGCCTCTCTATTTGGCAGAGATGGACATGAGTGTCAGCCTATGGGCGCGCATACGTCCTCCAGTGCCCCGAGTGCAGAAGGGGATTAGGAGATGGCATTGGGGAGAGGGTCTGAGTTGAGGAGAGTGATAGCTTGAGGGAAGAATGTGTTCCTACGCCTGGTGGTTTTGATGTATATGGACCTATAGCGACGTCCCGAGCGAAGGGGACTGAAGAAGTGATTGCCAGGGTGGGAGGGATCGAGTGTGATTCTATTTGCCCTGGACCTCATTCTGGATGTGTGGAGAAGGTCCAGGGGTGGCAGGGGCGACCCAATGATCTTCTCAGCCACATTGATGACTCTCTGGAGTTTGAGCCTATCCTTTGCATTTGCTCCCGAGTACCAGACGATGATGGAGGAGCAAAGGACAGATTCGATGGTCGCCGTATAAAAACTGGTCAGTAGCTCCCTGGGCATGCCAAACTTCCTTAGTTGCCTCAGGAAGAACAGTCTCTGCTGGGCCTTCTTTTGGGTAGTAGAGGTATTTTCGTCCCATCTCAAGTTCTCCGTGATGGTGGTGCCTAGGAACCGCGCACTATGTACCCTGGTGACTTCGGTGCCATCAATGATGACCGGGCTGGGTGGTGGGGCGTTCCTTCTGAAGTTCACTATCAGTTCCACCGTTTTTGCTGTATTTAGTACGAGTTTGTTATCTGAGCACCATCTGAGAATCCGCTCGATCTCGCTGTGATATTCCAGCTCCGCTTTATCACCCATGAGTCCTACGATGGTGGTGTCATCTGCAAACTTAATGACCTTGACGGTATCCGTGGAGGAGGTGCAGCTGTTTGTATACAGGGAGAAGAGCATCGGAGACAGTACGCATCCTTGCGGGGCGCCTGTGTTTGTGGTTCTTACACTGGAGGAGCAGCCTCCGAGTCTCACTAACTGTGTCCTGTTCGTAAGGAAGTCCTTGATCCAGGTGCAAAGGTTTGGGTCAACACCGAGCCGTTCCAGGTCGTCATACAGAATGTTTGGGCAGATGGTATTGAACGCAGAACTGAAGTCCAGTAGGAGGATCCTTGCGTAGGTCTTTGGTTTATCTAAGTGCTCAGTGATATGTGCAAGGCAGATGTTAATGGCGTCTTCTACAGACCGGTTTGCCCTGTATGCAAATTGTAGAGGGTCCAACAGGGTGGCAGTGTGAAGCTTCAGGTAGGAGAGGACCAGTCTCTCGAAGGTCTTCATGATTATCGGGGTTAGGGCGACGGGTCTGAAGTTGTTCAGGTCCGTGACTCCTGGCTTCTTGGCGACCGGGATGATGTCGGCTTTTTTGAAGCAGGAGGGAACTTTGCCCAGCTCCAGGGATCTGTTGAAGATGGAAGTGAGGACCGGGGCTAGCTGTCCCGCACATGTTTTTAGACAGGATGGGGATATGCCATCTGGGCCTGAGGCCTTCC
Organism: Hyperolius riggenbachi; assembly: GCF_040937935.1. Lineage (NCBI taxonomy): Eukaryota > Metazoa > Chordata > Amphibia > Anura > Hyperoliidae > Hyperolius > Hyperolius riggenbachi. The sequence continues at coordinate 306,445,033 of NC_090652.1, forward strand.
TAGTGTTTAGCTTCCGGAGGTGCCGCAACACATCGATCTCCTGGACTGTTAGCTGTGTTGAGGGAGTATGACCGGCGTGTGGAGGAGAGGAGGGGGGTGGATGCACTGGTGAGGATGTGGTCGTTTGGTCCACCGGGTGGGTGGGATGGGCCTCGAACCTGCAATAGAATTTGTTGAGATCCTCCGCTAATGCAGTACTCGGAAGTATGTGTTGAGAAGGAGGCTTGAAGTTGGTGGCTGCCCTTAGGCCTTTCCAGACCTCCCGGACATTGTTGGACTGGAGGTTGCGACTCAGCTTGTTGGAGTAGTCTCTCTTTGCCACCTTCAGCTAGCCTAGAAGAAAGTATGCCCAGATGGACAGCCAACGTCCTCCGCACATCCAGCACGCTTTTCTCCAGATGACAAGTATTCACGCCATCGCATTATTATGAAGAAACGATTTGGTCTGCTTCTAACATAGCAACAAAGAACCGTCTTGTGAGCTTTCAGAGGTGGCAGCATCTGTTGCGTACATGCAAAAAGGGTGTCGGGAAAAAAGGGCGCGGGGTGTAAACGATAAGCGGTAATAGCATTTATAAAAATATTCTGTTGTATTTAGTTTACAAATAATGTTTTACAAATTAAAAAAAAACATTAAATAATGTGTATGAAATCGCAAATTGTGAAAACGATAATCTTCCCTGTTTAAAAAGTGAAACTTATAATTACGTTTGTTAAAAAACTATAATATATGTTTAATCGTTATAATTGTATATTATTGTGAATAACCTTCATTTATCGTTTCTTCATATAATAAAATCTGAAAATATTTTTATAACGATGATAAAATTATTACTACGTTCGTAATAACTGTTGTAAAACATTAGTAAGTATTACTAAAATTTTACTACAACTAAACCTAACCCTACTCTCACACAGAACTCTCCCTGTACCTATCCCTAAACCTAAGACCCCCCTGGTGGTGCCTAACCCTAACCACCCCCTTGTGGTGCCTAACCCTAAATCTCCCCTGGTGGTGCCTAACCCTAAGAGCTCCCTGGTGGTGCCTAGCCCTAAATCTCCCCTGGTGGTGCCTAACCCTAAGACCCCCCTGGTGGTGGCTAACCCTAAATCTCCCCTGGTGGTGCCTACCCTAAAACCCCCCTTACTGATCGCTTTATTGTGTGGATAATAATGTTTTACAAATAGTAACCGTAAAAAATATATTGCGATTTATGTTACGTACTGATCACTTTATTTTGTGAATAATAATGTTTTACAAACAGTAAGGAATAAAATTTTAAATAGTGCTTTAGTTAAATACGATAAATATGTTTAGTAATTTTGTAAATGTTATTCGTCACTAGGCGCATTTTGTAAACTGAAATCATCACAAGCGCAGTTATAAAACATTAAAAAATCTCCGGGCGCCGTTTGTAAACGTTAATAATCTCCGGCCCGCTTTTTTACTGTTTAGTGCCCATCAAACGATATTCATTATGGGAGTGAATGGCAGCGCCCTTTTTGTCCACTAGCTGCCAGCACCCTTTTTTCTTGCTTCCGCATCTTTTGGTGTATGCAGAAAGACTTTCCGGATTGAGGAAGTTTGTAGGCCTCTTTGGGTGAGATTTATTAACGCATTACTGACAGTTTTTTCTCCTTAATCTGGTTTAACCAGCAGGAAGAACATGCATGATAATAAGAACCTTGTTAAATCCTAGGTAATAGTGGCAATTAAGCGTGGATTTCTAGAGCTGCACTACAGTTAAGAAAAGTGCAAATCCATCCCTAAACTAGTGCAGATTAAGAAGTGCTTGATAGCAGTTCTACAGGTGTAGAACTGCAGGCTATACATGATTGCAGAGTGCAGGCTATACATGATTTGTAAAGTGCTCCTCCCCCCTGCTGAATTCCTCCTCAATACATTACAGCAAGTGTGTTGGTTACCTCAGCAACAGCAATACTCCTCACACACTGCACTGTCTGAGAGACCTTCCTAGCTCCTCCTATTCCTAACAGGTTTAGAAGGAATCTGCACTATCTAATGGTTTCTTAAGATGCCTGAGACAGTTCTGCATGGATTTCTAAAAACCTACTAATATTTTGTCTCAGACACTCTTGATAAATGACCCCCTTAGTTTTATGCACCGACTTCTCAAGAGACTTTTGTACCCACAAGATCTCTTTATTGGTGATTTCCCTGCAGTTGTCATATCCAATTACATAATGGTTTTCAATGCATTTCTGAATCTGTATCCTATTTCTTATTATACAGTAATCCTGTAACATACAATTATGGGGAAATGTTTCCATTTCTTCCGTAAAATTGAAATTTGAACTATTAAATATGAAAAACATCACAAAACGCAGGGACTGATTTTTCATTAAACTTATGTTTATAGTAGGAATGCTCATTTGGATTCCGCGGAAGTTTAATTTCTGCATTTCCATTCGGAAATTGACATTTCCAATCGGATAACAGAAATCAGAAATTGGATTTCTGCAGAAATCTGATTTACCACAGCTCGGTCATTTTAACCCAATCACAGAAGGTGGAAGCATTGGACCAATCAGAGAATGCAGAATTTTTCCACGGAAATCGGATTACTGAGGTAGTGAGCTGGATAGTGTGCTGGTTAAAGGATACCCGATGTGACATGTGACATGATGAGATAGACATGTGTATGTACAGTGCCTAGCACACTAATAACTGGGCTGTGTTCCTTTTTTTCTTTCTCTGCCTGAAAGAGTTAAATATCAGGTATGTAAGTGGCTGACTCAGTCCTGACTCAGACAGGAAGTGACTACAGTGTGACCCTCACTGATAAGAAATTCTCCCTTTTACCTTTTTCTTGCTCTCAGAAGCCATTTTCTTTTAGGAAAGTGTTTTATAGTTGGAATTTCTTATCAGTGAGGGTCACACTGTAGTCACTTCCTGTTTGAGTCAGGACTGAGGCAGCCACTTACATACCTGATATTTAACTCTTTCAGGCAGAGAAAGAAAATTATTTGTGTGCTAGGCACTGTACATACACATGTCTATCTCATCATGTCACATGTCACATCGGGTATCCTTTAAAGTGAACCAGAGATAAAGCACCCTCATGTATTTACTAGGCATGATTGGAACAGGTAATTTCCGATTTCCGTCACCGCTACATTCTGGCGGATCCCCGCGGTATTCCGCGGAATTCTGCATTCCGGCGGCACAATTTCCGCAATGTTAAAGAGAACCTAATGGATGTTTCCTTTTAAACAAACACCAGACTCCTGGCAGTCCTGCTGATAACTTTGGCTTTAGTGGTGGATGAATCACAATCCTGATTACAATTTTTTTTTTTGGAGCAGAAGGAGTTGTCGTATGCCATGGGACCTAGAGGTAGTTCCACGGCAGTCATTACAATTTTTGTTTGGAGCAGCAGGAGTTGTCGTAGGCCATGGAACCTAGAGGTGGATCGACGGCATTCGTTACAATTTTTGTTTGTCGCAGCAGGAGTTGTCATAGGCCATGGGACCTAGAGGTGGTTCCACGGCAGTCATTACAATTTTTGTTTGGAGCAGCAGGAGTTGTCGTAGGCCATGGGACCTAGAGGTGGTTCCACGGCAGTCATTACAATTTTTTTTGGGGAGCAGCAGGATTTGTCGTAGGCCATGGGACCTAGGCCAAGAGCATAGGGTTAGGATAGAATATAACGTCGGACAGATGCAAAAGCTGCATTTTTACGATCTTAAAATGCAAAAATATGCAGAAGAGTTTGAGAGGGAGACCATGTGAGGCTTGAAAAACAGCAACATCTTAATTTAGTCTGTCTAATCTTCATCATGAATCAGTGAGAGGGGCCTTGTAATTATCACTGATCCATGACTCGTTCATTTTTATGAACGTTAGTATGTCCACATTGTCTGTGGACAGACAGGTCTGTTGGTCGGTGACCACCCCACCTGCAGCACTAAATACTCGCTCAGAAAGAACACTGGCGGCGGGGCATGCAAGAACCTCCAGTGCATACTGAGCGAGTTCAGGCCAGGTATCCAGTTGTTTTGTCTAATACTCCATGGGGTCATCATTACTCTCCATATTGTCTGGAGCACTGGCTGACCCCAAGTAATCATTCACCATACGGGCCAGCTGCTGGCGGTGACTACTTTGCCCGCTGGTGGTGCTGCTGCTAGAAGGAGTATCTAGCATTGGCTGGTAAAATTCCTTCAGCATACTCAGCAGGTTCACATACTGGCTATTGGTGCTGCTGCTAGGAGTGGGACCACCAGACCTTTGCTGAGTATGAGGCTTGGCAGCTTGGGCCCAGGATACAGGTGCAGGAAACGCATCTTCTACCCACAAAGAAGGGCATCCCGGATGTTGCTTATCCTGGCATCTGCTTGGGAGGGGGGTATGAACTGCTGCATTTTCCCCTTGATGATGGTGGCCACCCACATGTCGAGCTTTGATTTTAGAGTTTTAATCCGGGGGTCCTTACAGAGGCACTGGATCATATGCGCAGCTATAGGGAAGAGATGTCTGCCATTAATCACCTCTTCCTGGCTGTCATCATGCTCCGGCTCCACATCAGAATCTTCTTCCCACCCCGGACAACGGGCTCTTCTGCTTCCACAAGCTCTGCCTCCAGCATGCTCACTCACTCCCCCACTTGACTGACCACTGTTCAGTAGGGCTTCCTCCCCCTGTCCGAGCACTTTGTCAAGAGCCTTGTCCAGCATGAAGACAAGAGGGAGCACTTCTAATTAGTGCTGATTGAACACCCAGTTATTCGGGCTCGGGTCGGCTCGGCTGGACATGGTCCAGATGTGCGGGATATTGGGCCGAACACCAAGCTTAATCGAAGTCAATGGGGACCCGAGCATGCCTGCTTTAGTCGAGCCGACTCGAGCCCGAATAACTGGGTGTTCGTTCAACACTACTTCTGATATGCTGCAGTGCTCCTCACTGACCAATTTTGTTGCCTGCTCAAATGGCTCCAAGACTTTGCACACCTGTCCAATCAGCTGCCACTGGTCCCCAGTAATGTAGTCCAGTAGCCCTGTTCTGGAGGAAGATGTCTGAGACAGGTATAGACTGACCACTATTCGCTGCTCCCACAACCTCTCCAGCATGTGGAGGGTGGAGTTCCATTGCGTCGGACAATCTGAAATAAGCCTGTGCTGCGGCAGGCTATGGCGGCGCTGCAACAGTTTCAAGGCCGCGGTGGCGGTTGCGGAGCGATGGATGTAGGCTGGCACTTTTCGTGCTGAGGCCACAGCGTCCTTCAACCCATCAAAAGTTTGTAAAAATTTCTGGACTACAAGGTTGAAGACGTGGGCTAAGCAAGGTAAGTGAGTGTAGCCACCTTGTGAAATGGCGGCCAGCATGTTGGCACCATTATCAGACACCACTACACCTGTGTCCAGTTTTTTGGGGAAAAGCCACTGCCAAATATGATCTTGTAAGGCTGCAAGGATTGCCTGTTCTCATCCATAGATTCTAGTTTTAGCACTGCTTGGCATCGATGGTGCTGCAGACCAGTGTAGGAGCGGGACCACTTGCTGGGAGGCTCAGCAACGGCGGACTGGCCTTGGACAGAACATGTAGCAGAGGGAAGTAGAACAGGCCTCCCCTTCAACCCACGTGGCGGCACCACCAGCTGAGATGCCCCAGATCTTGCACCCTCCTCAGCAGCACCATGGAGAGTGACCCAACAGGCAGTAAACGTTAGATACTTTTCCTGCCCATGCCTGCTGCTCCAGCCATCCATAGTGAAGTGCACCTTGCCACCGACAGCGTGATCCATAGTCCGGCCGACACACTCCACAATGTGCTGGTGAAGGGCAGGGATAGCATTCCTGGAAAAATAATGGTGGCTGGGGATCCGCCATTGTAGAGCAACACTGCTCATCAGTCTGCGGAAGGGGGCCCAACAGCCTTGCCAGGAGCGCATTATTTTTTACAACAAACGGATCAGTTGCAGGGAGCATCCACTTCCTCTGCAACATTTCTGGCACAGAGGCCTGACGCTGGAACACTAGTGATTCAGAGGAAACCAACAAGAGTGATGATGAGGTGGCCAGGCATGCAGAGGGATTAGAAGTAGAATGGGACACAGGTTGGATAGGGACAGGACAACTAGAAAAAGAAGAGGAGTGGCCTGTTGCTGCTCCACCCATCTTATTGTAATTCTTTACATATTCGAACTCTCGTCTGTGGTGGTTGCACAGATGGCTTATCAGCCCTGAAGTGCCGAACCTGCTGCCCGATTTGCCTCTGCTCACCGATTTATGGCACACATAACAGACTGCCCTGGATTAATCCTCTTCCAGAACAGTAAAATAATTCCATGCAGGGGACGTGTGTGCACGTGGAACAGTGGTGCGACCTGTTCTAGCACGTCGATGCTCAGCATTGGACTGGTGGGTACTGACAGAAAGCACTTGCAGGCTGCTGGCCAACCATCTGCTCTGTTTCTCCATGCTGCTCACGCCTGCTAGTGCCTAAACCACCAGATGGCGACCACGTTGGATCAGCCGCCTTATCATCCAAAACATCATCCAGTTCAACCAAAGCACTGGAACCCATAAGTGACACTTCTGGACCCTCCACCTGGCCAAGAAACACCTCTGTATCTGGCTGGTGGTGATGTAGATTGGTGGTGACACAAGCTCCCAGTTGTGATGGATTACTACTGGATGAAGAAAACACAGGGGCCATTTCTGTCACCACAGAACCCACCACTTTTTGGGACCTTGGTCCCATGGTCTACTCCAATTCCTCATCCCAATCCTTCTGCACATCTCTCTCATCAACATAGGTGTGCTTTAATTCTGGAGTAGAGTACTGGGAGAAGGCAACCTCGTCAAGAGAAGCAGCTGCGGTCGGGTTCTGGTCATGAGGAACCTGGCCACTACTGGTGCTGCAGCCACTAGCTTCAAGTTCCTCACACTGAGTAGAGGGTTCCTGATCAAAATAATCAACTACCCTGTACGCCTGCTGCTCTGTCAAAATTTGCCTGTGTGCGAACACAGGGAAGACATCTCTGATCAGGGTGGAATGCTTCCTGCTACTGCTGCCACCCTTAACCTGATCACGTACTTCACGTGATCCACCAACACCACCATCACTCCATTTTCTTTAAGGAGTGGCAGGACATTGCTGCTGCTCTCGCTCCATTGTTTTGGCACCAAAAACTTTATTGGGGAAGGGGTATGAGCGACAGAACCACAGTAAAATAAATCCACCTAACTTGAACTAAAAAACAGATAAGAAAATAAGGGAGTGAAATAAAGAAAATAAATCAAAAACAAAATAAAGAAAACAAAAAACACGCATGTAAAAAGCATTGCACACGCACCAAACACACAGGAAAAATGCACAAAAAACGCACACAACATTAACATAAAACGTGACATAAAACGCAGACTTTCACGTTATGTCATATGTGAACCCTGCCAGTATTAGAGGCAGAGGATCAGCAGGATGGCCAGACAACTGGTATTGCTTAAAGGGGCACAATGGTGAAAAAGTGAAAAATGTAAAATATGTACAAACATAAACAAATAATAATTACGTTTTTTCCAGAGTAAAATGAGCCATAAATTACTTTTCTCCTATGTTGCTGTCACTTAGAGTAGGTAGTAGAAATCTGACAGAAGCGACAGATTTTGGACTAGTCCATCTCTTCATGGGGGGATTCTCAGGGATTTATTTATTTTCAAAACCACTTAGTGAATGGCAGTTGCTCTTCCCAACTGCCAAAAAACTGTGTAGCGAGCAGGGAAGCTGGCCAGCATCATTGTTTAAATCCTTTTTAGGGAATATCTTTATAAAGAATAAAAGCCTTGCTGATAATCTCCCATGAAGAGATGGACTAGTCCAAAACCTGTCGCTTCTGTCAGATTTCTACTACCTACTGTAAGTGACAGCAACATAGGAGAAAAGTCATTTATGGCTCTAGAAAAAGCGTACTTCTTATTTGTCTGTTTGCACATAATTTACATTTTACAATTTTTCGCCATAGTGAACCTTTAAAAAGAAATAAATATGGCGGCCCCCACATACCTCTCTCTTTAGTTGTCCTTTAAATCGAGCAAGGCTATATGTGGATTGTGGGGGGAAAAAAAAAACAATCTTCTGTCTGCAGGACGTGCCATCTTTTATTTATCTGTTATTTATTTTTTGCTGGATTACTTCCTTTGTGGTCTGGGTTTAGAATACAAATGAAATAGAAGCCAATGACCAGTTACTGTACTCTCACTAAATCCCCCATTCCTATGTTCTGCCCCTGTGCCGGCACTTTGAAATTGAGCCGACGTGGATTCTCTTTAAATGAATATGGAAACGTCTTTTATAGATTTCGTGTAAATCTCCAGCTTGTTTAAAAAAAAAAATTGAAAGCTTTAAAGTAATCTGATAAAATCCCAGAAGATCCGTAGCTTGTATCTGAGTGTGTAGAGGAGGGGGGCAGAGCGTATCAATATCCCTATATACATACATTAAGTATACCAGACCGAGAGCCTGGATTTACTGAGTGTACTGGACCGGACGGCGATGTACAGGGCTGAATGCTTTATAGAAGATAATAAAAACAGAGAGAAAAGGGGACTACTAACTGTTACATCACGATCGGCAACATTAAGGGTGCCCATACATAAGTTGATATTACTCAACCTTCCAATTTGATAATTTTATGAACATGGGCGTGGACAGGCCCGGATCTACCTCACAGGAGCCTATAGGCACAAATGTCCTGGCTCCCTAGACTTTGCCTTTCATGAACCTACAAGCCCCCACCCGAACCGCACCACAAGGTCGCAGGCTGGCCCAGCTGTAATTTCTCCCTTACTTCCCTTGCCTGTCATAGGTAGCTACTGGTGCCAATTAGTATTAGGTAGCCAGAGTCCTCAAGTATTAGGTAGCTAGTGGTGCCCCAGACTAAAGGGAGATCTCATCAGTGGACTGTTGAGACCCCGATGAGTAACCTCTTAATTACGCTCTGCTGAGGATTCTGCATAGGGAAGGCGGGAGGGAGGTGCTCAGGGAGGGGAGTGGGCCATCTTTCCACCATCAGGTGCCTGTAGGCACTTGCCTACACTGCCTCATGGTAAATCCGGCCCTGGGTGCGGGGAGAAGGCTTTCCCAGCGCTAGGCAAAGTAGGGAATATATAACATATATATTCCCCTACTAGGGCTGGGGCACACCGAGTGGCTTTTTGAGCGTTTTTTATACGCTTGGGTAATGTATCTCAATGAGCTGGGTCGCACCATAGCGGGAGGCGTTTTGCAGAAACGCATACTCCCCGGGGTGAGGCATTTTTTGGATTGCGGAGGCGTTTCTGCCTCAATGTTAAGTATAGGAAAAACACAAACCGCTCTGAAAAACGGCACATCAAAGCGGTTTGCCAGGCGGTTTTGTTACAGAAGCTGTTCAGTAACAGCTTTACTGTAACAATATCTGAAATATTCTACACTGAAATCCGCAGCAGCAATCCGCAAAACGCTAGCAAAACGTCTCAGAAAAATAAAAAAAGCGTTTAAAAATCTGCTAGCATTTTGCGGATCTGCTAGCGGGTTTTGGTGTGCACCAGGCCTTAGAGACGATCGTAATCGGCTAATTATTTTTATGCAAAACTTCACGCACATTTTCGCAATTACAGCCATACATAATAACGATTTGGACATTGAAAGGATTTTGTGTTATCCATTGATATTTTTGCTTATTTGTTTGCGTAATTTTAGCACTAG